>NC_034595.1:44402829-44425404 GCF_900095145.1 Mus pahari | reverse complement strand
GAGCTCTTTGTATATATTGGATATTAGTCCTCTATCAGATTTAGGATTGGTAAAAATCCTTTCCCAATCTGTTGGTGGCCTTTTTGTCTTGTTGACAGGATCACCTCATTTTAAATAGAAGTCCATGCTTTCCCACTGCTTTCAAAATCTCAGGCAAACTTCCTTTCTTGCATGTATCCTTAATCACCAGACAGTAAGAAACCAATAGCAATTTACTTTCCCTCAGTGGGGTTTTTTTTCTGTTTTTTTTTTTTTTCAGAAATTTTCAGCCAGTGCTTTTTATATATTCTTGAAATGAAGTATATTAACTTTCTTTGCTTATAGACTGGAATATCAGTGTTTTGTTTCAAGAATGCAGTATAGTGTTCACAGATCCCTGTAGATAACTGTGAAAACTCCTGACTATGGAGCCAATGACAGAGATATAAGATTTCAGAAAATATCAGTAATTCACATCCCATTACTATCAGAAACAGAGATTGAATCTAAATTAGAAGATTACATCCTGAGTATATACAGAGTATTTGCACGCAAGATTAACTTCAGAAAATATTTTCCAACAATGAACATTATTTTATATTCTAATTTTTGCAATTTTCATATATGTTATTAGAAGACAGAGTTCTTTCATGGTGTTTCTGAATTAAATTTACATTCATCTGTTTAGTGATGAGCAATATTTTGGAGAAGTGATGTCATGTTAATCATTCAAGTTTGTTGAGTATGCCTATTGGTTCAGCTATGAGATGAGAATTTTAATTGCATATATTGTTTCTGTTTCTTCCAATAAATATTTTTTTGTCAAAAGCTAATTCTCACACTCTATACACACTATACGTCTATTCTTACAAGTAGATATGCACATTAATTGGCTTGAAAAGGTTAATTACTCTTAGTGATGCCTGTGAGATTATTTTTCCTAAGTAAGAGCTGAATACAATGTTTGAAATAAATTTCCCCTTAAATCAACTCTCTAATATCATCTCTTCAACAAATATTTCATGATTGTTTTCTTTCTTTCTTGGTTAGTTTTTAAAGATCATCTCATGTAGTTCTGGCTAGTCTGAAGTTCACAAAGAACTGTCTTCCTCCCAGTACCAAGATTGGAGGAATGAGCCACCATACTGTTCAATAATAATTGTTATACAACTGCAACTGAGCAAGGCCTGTGGAAACAATAATAAATAAGAAATGTTCACTCTTGAAAGTTTCATCAATAAACATATTAAATCTTTGATAATAAGTTATACAGTCAGAAATAAAATGTAAGGCAAAATACAAGAGCTGAGCTGAATGGTTTTACAGGTCAGCTGTTCTCATAATTGAAGCCAATATTTGATGGCAGCTTGAAAACTAGTACATATGTAAATACAAAGACATCTCACTCACTCAAATTGGGAGTATCAAGATGGACTCATAGAAGCCTACTGAATATTGGTCAAAAGTGGATACTGTTGTTTCTTCTGGGGTGAATTTGTGATAAGTAGCTTTAAGGTTTTATCAATGGTATAAAGTAGTGTTAGAAAAAGTTAGAAAATATTATAAATAATGAGAATGCATTTGAACACCATTATTATAGCAAGGTTCTATGAAAATGTCAATTTCTGATTTTAAAACTGGAAGGGCTTGATTTACAGAAAGACTGGATTAGTAGGAAAGTTTTAAGGAGTGGTTTTGAAAGATACAAATAAAAAGTCACAAGGGTCAGCCAGTTTAGTGCAATTACACTCATTTTGTTTCTAATAGCATCTGCTCTGTAATATTATGATTCTTATGCTCCAATATTGTGAATAAATAAGAAGGAACTTACGCAAGTTTCAAGAAGTTTTTCTTTTTCTTGTTGTCATTGTTTTATTTAGCTTTAGTTTTAGTTTTTGTTTGTTTGTTTGTTTGTTTTCAATTTGATACCTTGGTGTGGAGTAAAAGGGTGCTTAAGATCCTTTTATCCAAGAGCTGTTAGAAACTGATATGTTGAAACCCGAGCTCAGGCGCTTCTCACGACTTAGTCCAGGAGGGACTCTGTTAGAAGACAAATTAGTTTTATCACCTAATTACAGACTTATTCCATTCTCTTCAAACTTTGTTACTTATTGGTAATGCAGATATTGCTTCCAGTAATAAAAGTTTGTTGTATTTATCCATGTAATCCAAAAGTTCTATTTCCTCCTCAAAATATGTATTTTCTACTTAAATTTAACTAGGTTGAAGGGAAAAATTCTAGACATATCAACTTTATCAATTATTTTACACATACAGAAATTATATAAAATTTTGTATATAAAAATAAATATATGGTGTTCTGCATACCCTGTGACTCCTACAATCTTTTCTGTCCCCTTCTTAAACCAGATGAATCAGAACATATTCAATATTCACACTTCTTACCTTGCCAATTTATTTCCTTAAGCATGATAATTTAGGGTCTACCACTTTTCTTAAAATGAGATAATTTCATTCTTCTCCAAGTCCAAATAAAATTCCATTGTATTTATGTAGCATGTTTCTTTAATATATACATTAATTTGTTATGGTACATTAAAGAGGGTTGTTGTCTTGACTATTAGGAATAAAGTAGAAATAAACAAGTACATGAAAATATCTCTATTGCATGGTCTTGTATATTTCTTTTGGTAGAAAAACAGTGGAATCGCTGAGCTATGTACTAGGACTATATTAAACTTTTTCAGCAACGTCCATTCTAGCTTGTACAGTGGCTGTCCTGGTCCATTATCACCAGCTGTGTATGAGGGGTCCCCTTTCTCCATATCCTCATGAGCATTTGATATCCTTGGCACTTTCATGGCAGCTGTTCTGACCGACATCAGCTGGAATCTCAAGCAGCTTTAATTGGCATTTTCTCTGTGGTAGGAGTGATTTTTTTCATAAACTCATTCTTACCCCAGACATACCACTTAGGTAATAATATGTTTTGAGTTTATTAAAAACTATGTACTGAATCTACTTTCCTACCTTACACTCAGCCTATTTAAATGCAACATGTCCTTAAGTAAACAATGTAACCATTATTATACCCAGAGCTCACCTCATAATCTGCTTTTACAAGTTAAAGTAAATGTATAGCTTTAATCTTAAATTACCTATTTTCCATGCCTCTGGCTCAAAATCCTGTGTTTTTGAAGAGGATATTTGTGTGACTGTGTGTGTGTGTGTGTGTGTGTGTGTGTATGTGTGTGTGTGTGTTAGTCCCTCCTGAAAGCAACCAACAGGTTGACAGACACATTCTGTGAGTGTTGTCTGCAACAGGTTGATACATTTTCATAACATCTGTCTGCTGTTTTGTGTTCCATTCTGGGTCTGCAGGGGTCAATAAAGTTATGTTTTACTTTATAAAACTCTTACAAACTTCTGTAGAATAAAATCCTCTATGCTTTCTCATTCCGATGTTTAAAATATATGCTATTGATGAATAAGGATTAAAATACTTTCTTGGGATCAGACAAAGAACAGATAGCAAAAGAGAAAGTGATCATGGTTTTCCTACTAAGTTTGCTTATGAGTTGAATTACTTTTTTTAAATTGATGTCTATTGACCTATCTTTTCATAAGGAAATGAAGCTAACCTGGTCACGTTCAATTTTTTAATTAAATTTGTTAATTTATTTCCTTTATAGCCCAATATAAGCCCTTACTCAATACTCAGTACTCCCTCATGTTTTCCTCTTCTCATTCTTCTTCCTCTTCTTGAAGCTCCCAGTGGGTGTCAAAACACTGGCCACAAACTACCACTACACCTGTAATTGCCACTCCTGCTCTTCTCAACTTCTATCCCCCGTCCCATACCTGACACATCAAGTTGCTGGACTAGGCATATCCTCTCCCATTGAGTCCAAACAAGGCTGTCCATTTAGGACAGCACAATATCCACAGGCAGGCAACAGGCTCAAGGATAAACCCTGCTTCAGTGTTCAAGAAATCTGCATGAAGATCAAACTGCACATCTGCTACATATGTGAGGGGGCAAGATATGCTCACTCTTTAGTTGGCAATTCAGTCTCCAAAGTGTTCCAAGGGTCCAAGTTATTTGTCTTTGTTCTTCTCCCTGTGTAGTCACTGTCTTCTTCGGGTCCCTCAATCTTTCTCCCAACTCTTCCATAAGGCTCCTTGATCTCCATCTTATATTTGGATGTGTGTCTCTGCATCTTTTTCCATTGACTGCTGGGTGAAGCCTCTCAGATGATAGTTATGCTAGGATTCTGTCTACAAATACAATGGTGTGTCATTAATAGTGTCAGGGGTTGGTTCTTGCCCATGGGATGGGTCTAAATTTAGGACAATCATCAGTTGGTTTTTTCCTCAGCCTCGGCTCTATCTGTACATCTTGTAAGCAGGACACATTTTGTCTCAAAGGATTTGTGGATGGTTCACTGTCTTTATCCTTTCACTGGGTGTCATGCCTGGCTAAAGGAAGTGGCCATTTAAGGATCCATATTCCTCACTGCTAGGAATCTCACCCAGATTTTTTTCCTTAAGCCATCTGGTGCCTATCTCCTTGTCAGATCTCTGGTAAATGCTAGAAATGTGCCCTCCAGTCAATTTCCCTTCTCTTTCCACTTCTGTCCTTACATATGATCTACCCCTCCACTATACCTGCTCCTCTCCCAATTCACTCTTCCACTCAAATCCCTTCTTGTATTGATCTCCAAAATCTACTTTGTTTTTCCTTTTGATAAAGATTTAAACATTCTCTCTTGTGCCCTCTTTGTTATTTCACATCTTTTGGTCTGTTGCTTATAGTTCATTTTTAATATCCACTTATAAGTTAGTACATACAGTGCATGTCCTTTGGGTCTGGCTTACCTCACCCAAGATAATATTTCCTAGTTCCATCCATTTGCCTGATAAATCAGGATTCCCTTGTTTTAAATGGCTGAGTAGTATTCCATTGTGTAGATATACCACATTTCTGTATCCATTCTTCATTTGAGGGACATCTACGTTGTTTCCAGTTTCTGGCTATTTCCAGTTTCTGGCTATTTCCAGTTTCTGGCTATTAAGAATAAAGCTACTATGAACATAGTTGAGCAAGAGTCCTTGTGAGATGGTGGAGCATCATTCGGATATATACCCAGGAGTGATATAGCTGGGTCTTGACATAGAATTATTTCCAATTTTCTGAGAAGCCACCAAATTGATTTCCAGAGTGGTTGTAAAGGTTTGTGTTCCCACCATCAGTGTAGGAGTGCTTCAGAACTTCACCAGCATGTACTGTCCTTTAAGTTTTTGGTCTTAGCAATTCTAATGTGTGTAATGTGGAATTTCATAGGTTTTTTTAATTTGCATTTCCCTATGACTAAGGACATTGAACATTTCTTTAGGTGTTTCTCTGCCATTTGAGATTCCTCTGTTGAGAATTCTCTGTTTAGCCCTGAGCCCCAATTTTTAAATTGAGTTATGTGAGTTGTTGATGTTTAATTTACTGCATTCTTCATATAGTTTGGATACTAGCCCTCTGTCAAATGTAGGGTTAGTGAAGATATTTTCCCAATCTATAGGTTGTCATTTTGTCCTAATGACAGTGTTTTTTGACTTACAGAAACTTTTCAGATTCATGAGGCCATTATTAATTCTTTGTCTTAGTGTCTGAGCCATAGTTGCTCTTATCTGAAAGTTCTCCCTGTACCTACTAGTTCAAGGCTATTCCCTACCTATTGTTCTGTTAGATTTAGTGTATATGGTTTTACATGGAAGTCTTTGATCCATTTGGACTTGAGTTTTGGGCAGGGTGATAAATATGGATCTGTTTGCATTCTATGTGTAGACATCCAGTTAGCCCAGGGCCACTTGTTGAAGACGCTCACCCTTTAACGTGGTATTGTTTTGGACTCCTTGTCAAAAATCAAGTGTATATAGGGGTGTGGATTTATTTCTGTCTTTGAATTGATTCAACTGATTCACCTGTCTGTTTCTATACCAATACCATGCAGTTTTTTTAATTATAATTGTTCTATAGTACAGCTTGAAGTCAGTCAGGAGTAGTGATACCTCCAGAAGTTTTATTGTTCAGGATTGTTTTACATATCATATTTTTTTTATTGTTTTCCCATATGAAGATTTGAATTGTTGTTTCAAGATCTGTGGATAATTTTGTTGGGATTTTGATAGGAATTGCATTGAGTCTGGAGATTGCTTTTGGTAAGATGGCCATTTTTTTATGTTAATTCTATTGATGAATGAGCAAGAGAGATCTTTCCATCTTCTGATATCTTCCTTAATTTAGTTCTTCGGGGACTTTAGTTACTTGTTATACAAGTCTTTCACTTGCTTAGTTAGAGTTACACCAATGTATTTTATACTATTTGCCGCTACTGTGAAGGGTACTGTTTCCCTAAATTCTTTCTTAGCCACTTGTATTCAGGATGACTACTGAATTATTTGAGTTAGTTTAGTATCTAACCACTTTACTAAAGGAGTTTACTATCTGTAGAAGCTCTCTGCTAGAATTTTAAGGGTCACTTTTGTATAGTATCATATTATCTGTGAATAGAAATACTTTGACTTCTAGCATTCTAATTTGTATCAATTTGAACTCCTTTAATTGTCTTCAAGGACTATATTGCAGAGATATGAGAACAATGGACATGTCTTGTCCCTGAGTTTAGTAGAAATACTTTCTCCATTTATTTTGATGTTGGCTCTTGGTTTCCTGTATATTGACTTTATTATGTTTAGATACACCCCTTGTATCCCTTTTTTTTTTTTTTTTCAAGACCTAACATTATGGGATGCTGGATTTTGTTAAATGCTTTTTCAGAATCTAGTGAAATGATTGTGTGATTTTTGTCTTTTAGATTGTTTATATGGGGGATTACCTTGACGGATTTTTGTAAATGGAAATACCCCTGTATCCTTCTATTTCTATTTTGTAGAATAGTTTTAAGAGTATTGGAATTACCTCTTCTTTGAAAATTTGGTAAAATTCTATACTAGATTCATGTGGCAAGTCCTTTTTTTTGATGTGGGAGACTTTTAATGACTACTTCTATATCCTTAAGGTTATAGGGCTGTTTACATAGTTTACTTGATGTTGATTTAACTTTGGTAATTATCCACTTCCTTTAGATTTTCTAGCTTGGTTGGTCTGTAGGTTTTTGAAGTAAGATCTAATGATTCACTCAATTACCTCAGTGTCCTTTGTTATGTTTCTCTTCCCATTTCTGATTTTGTTAATTTGGGCACTGCCTGTCATTCTTTTAGGTAGTTTTGCTAAGGGTGTGTCTAGCTTCTTGATTTTTCTTAAAGAACCAGCTTTTGGTTTTGTTCTAAATGGTTGATGTAGCGCTGGGTTTGATTATCACTGCCTTCTACTACTCCTGGGCACCTTTGCTTCTTTTCAATTTCAGGTACATTTTAATTCATTATATGAGAACTCTCCAATTTTTTTTAATGAGGGTATTTAATAGTATGAACTTTCCTCTTAACACTGCTTTAATAGTGTCCCCTTAGTTTACATATGGTGTGCCCTCATTTTCATTGATTTCTAGAAAATCTTTGATTTCTTCCTTTATTTCTTCCCTGATGCAATAATCATTGAGTAGAAAATTGTTCAGTTTCTATGACTATATAGGCTTTCTGTTGTTTCTTTTGTTGTGGAAGTACAGATTCAATTCATGGTGATCTGATAAGATGCATGCGTTTATTTTAATCTTGTATTGGTTGAGGTTGGCTTTTTGAACAATTATATGGTCAATTTTGGATTAGATACCCTGAGATGCTGAGAAGAAAGTACACTCTTTTGTGTTTTGGGTGAAATATTCTGTAGATATCTTTTAGGTTCACTTGAGTGTTACATCTGTTTTTTTTTTCACTATTTCTTCTTTTAGTTTCTGTCTTAATGACCTATTCACTGGTAGGAGTGAAGCACTGAGATCTCCTACTATTGATAGGGTGGTTTCAGTTTATGATTCAAGGTTTAATATTATTTCTTTTACAAATGTGGGTGTCCTTGCGTTTGAGATATAGATGTTCAGAATTGAAATGTGCTCTTAGTGTATCTATTTTTTTTCCTTTGATGAGTGTGAAGTGTCCTTCTCTGTCTCTTTTGACTACTTGAGGTTGAAAGTCTATTTGATTTGATATGAGAGTGGTTACTTCAGATTGTTTCTTGGAACAATTTGCTTAGAAAAGCTTTTCCTAGCCCTTTATACTGTGATAATGACTACCATGTTTGCTGATATGTGTTTCACATATAGAGAAGGATGATGGATTCTGTTTACACATCCATTCTTTTAGTTAGTTTCTTTTTACTAGAAAGTTGAGTCCACTGATGTTGAGAGATATTAATGACCAATGATTGTGGTTTCCTGTTATTTTTCTGTTGGTGGTGGTTGAGTGTCAAGTCTGCTCTTGACCAGAAAGAAAGACGCGACCACCAGTTCTTCTAGCAGCAGTTTATTCAGGAACCGTGAACAATCTTCATCACCTCCCTCTTTATCTCCCTCAAGCCCCGGGATACAGGCCCTTTTATACTCTTATCCACTCCATTCATGGCAGGCCACACCACCTCACCAGGCGCACAGCCTCAGCCAACCAGAAGAGCGGGAACATATCACCACCAAATATGAACCTGTTTACCACAAGCTCCATAGCCAACAGGTGCCATCTTTTAAGGTGCGGCTTCGGGTAGCCCAGGGGAGGGGCCATGGCCTCCTACAGTTGAGTATATGTGTATGTGAGCATTAGCCGTCTATTAATTTTAATGGTGTGAAATTATATATTTCTTGAGATTTCATGAGTAGAGTTAGCCTTGCTGGGTTTGAGTTTTCCCTCTGATATCACCTGTAGGGCTGTGTTATTAGAGATGTATGAATTTGGTTTTCCATGGAATATTTAGGTTTCTCCATCCATTTTGCTGGGCCAACATATGTGGTCTCCTAGGATCTGCAAGCATTCTCCCCAGTCCCATCTAGCTTTTAGAATCTCAGATGACAAATCAGGTGTAGTTCTGATAAGTTTGAGGTTTTAGAATCTCAGATGAGAAATCAGGTATAATTCTGATTAGTCGGCCTTAATGTGTTATTTGACCTTTTCTTCTTGGTGCTTTTAAAATTCTTTCTTTGTTTTGTATATTCTGATTGTAATGTGGCTGGAGAATTTTCTTTTCTGGTCCAATCTGTTTACTGTTTTATAAGCTTCTTGTCCCTTTTTAGTCATCACATTCTTTAGGTTAGGAAAATTTTTCTTCTATGATTTTTTTGAAGATGTTTCTGGGCCTTTGAACTAGGCATTTTCTACTTCTATTGTTAATCTTAGGTTTTGTCTTTTCATAGTATCCCAAATTTCCTGGATGTTTTATGTCATGAACTTCTTAGAGTTTGCATTTTTTGAGTGATAGATTGATTTCTTCTATTGTATCATCTACCACTGAGATTCTCTATTCCATCTCTTGTATTCTATTGGTGAAGCTTTTGTGTACAGTTCCTGATCCCTTTCCTAGGTTTTTCATCTCCAACACTGTCTCAGTTTGTGTTTTCTTTATTGCTTCCATTTCTCTTTTCAGGTCTTAGCCAGTTTTATTCATATCCTTCACCTGTTTGTATTTTTCAGAATTTCTTTATATTTATTTGCTTCCTCTTTTAATGCCTTTACCTGTTTGAATGTATTTTCTTATACTTAATTAAAGGATTAATTTGTGTCATCTTTAAAGGCCTCTATAATCTTCATAAGATTGAATTTAAGATCCTCTTCTTGTGGTTAAGATTCATTAGAACATACAAGGTTTGTTAAAGCAGTTTAGCTGGGCTCTGATGGTACCACAATATACTAGGTCTGTGTTTTTAGGCATCTGGATTTCTCTGGTGTTGGCTGGTTGTTCCTGATGGGAGCAGGACTTCTTGGGAAAGTTTGGGCAGCCAAGAGCCAGACAATGGCGATCAGAGTACCCTACTCTGTTGGCTATGCCTCGGGCAGACACCACTCTTCAGGCTGTGTCCTAGTCAGACCCCTTTAGTGTGGCAGGAAGATACAGCTAGGGTTGATGGGTGATAGCACATGGTTCCAAGCTTGTTCTGGTGCATCTGAGGGATTCTATAGGGAGGCAAGATGTTCACAGTGATTCCTGCAAGGTTCTTCTAGACCAAAGAGCAAGACCAGAGCTAGACAATGTTGCTCAGGGGACCATAGATGCCACTCACAGGTGTAGGATGTTCCAGGCAGACCAAATTGGCTGGCAGGCAGATTCAACTATGATGGGTGATTGGGCAGGGTTCCAAACTGTTTATTTTTGGGCCTCCTGAAAGTTTCCACAGGGAGGCTGCATGCTCTTGGGAATCCCACAATTCTCTTCCATTCCAAGGAACTCAATAATGTTTGTACTGGCTAGTTTTGTGTCAACTTGACACAGCTGGAGTTATCACAGAGAAAGGAGCTTTAGTTGAGGAAATGCCATTTGAGATTCAGCTGTAAAGTATTTTCTCAATTAGTGATCAAGGGGGAAAGGCCCCTTGTGGGTGGGACCATCCTTGGGCTGGTAATCTGGGGTTCTATAGGAGAGCAAGCTGAGCAAGCCAGGGGAGGCAAGCCAGTAAAGAACATCCCTNCATGGCCTATGCATCAGCTCCTGCTCCCTGACCTGCTTGAGTTCCAGTCATGCATCCTATGGTCATCAACAACAGTATGGAAATGTAAGCTGAATAAACCCTTTCCTCCCCAACCTGCTTCTTGGTCATGATGTTTGTGCAGGAATAGAAACCCTGACTAAGACAACCTTCTTATAAATAACTTTGTCTTCTCTGGTTATCAGAGATATTAGCTTATTGTTTACATTTTTGTTGCACCCTTGAGGTTTTGGCTTCAGAGTAGTTGTGGTTTGTAGAGTGATTTTGGTAGTGTCCTTTCCCAGTGTCATTGATTTACCTCTACAAAAGTTTACTAGGATATTGCACTAAGTTTATCTTGCTATGCATCCCCAACCTGGGGATATTACTTGTTTCACACTTACACTAGGCTTTCATTTCCTTGATTGCCTTGATTTATTTTGGTAGTTTGCTTATTCAGTATAGACTGTCAATGCATGGGAACTAATGAAATTGTAAAGATTAAAAAATACTCTGAGCTGAAAAGGAAAATGAAGCAGCCTATAGAATAAGAGAAACTCTTTGCCAGTTACACATCTTACAGAGGACTGGTGTCAAAAACAGAGAAGGAACTGAAAAACTAATAATAAGAAAATAAGCAACCCAATTTAAAAAATATACTACAGAACAGAACAGAATGTAACCAGATGAAAAAATGGACAAAGATAAGAAATTGTGAAAAACCATGCCAGCAAGATTCTGCTGAAGGGAACCTGATATAGTGGCCTCTTGTGAGGCTATGCCAGTGCCTGGCAAACACAGAAGTAGATNCTCACAGTCAGCTATTGGATGGAACACAGGGCCCCNAATGGAGGAGCTAGAGAAAGTACCCAAGGTGTTGTAGGGGGCTGCAACCCTGTAGGTGCAACAACAATATGAACTAACCAGTACCCCCTGAGCTCGAGTCTCTAGCTGCATATGTAGCTGAAGATGGCCTAATCAGCCATCATTGGGAAGAGAGGCCCCTTGGTCTTGTAAACTTTATATGACCCAGCACAGGGGAAGGCCAGGGCCAAGTAGTGGGAGTGGGTGGGTAGGGGAGCAGGGGTGGGGGTGGGGTATAGGGAACTTTCAGGATAGCATTTGAAATGTAAATAGAGAAAATAAAAAAAAAGAAATTGTGAAAAATGAGTTCAACATCACTAGCATCGAGTGAATATAAAATTAAGCTAATTTGAAGTTTCATTTTATCCTAGTCAAATTTGCTAATATCAAGAAAAGAAATGAGTACTAGAATTTCAACTGTTTAAGAGTATATGTTTTCAGAATATACTCTCCTATATACTTACTCTCTTAGAGATGCTGAACATTCAGCATAGAAAATAGTCTGCTCATAAAGATCACCAAGTACCAGCATAGTAAATTAAGTTATGACAGAGAACGTCTACACCTTAGGAGAAGAAACAGTCAATTACATGCTAGAGACATAAGAATTTATCTAGGAATTTTCAAATCTTGTTTATAGTTTCAAAGATACAATTCTTTGTTTCATTGCATATATATATATATATATATATATATATATATATATATAAATCAATTGTATTAATTTCTGCTCTAATTTATTCCCATATACTGCTTTTATACTAGTGTCCCCCATTATACACTGGGAAACATTCACCAAAATTATTTATTTAATTTCTCTCCATTTTTTAAAATCTAAGGAGAGAGAGCTATAAACTTTACTCTAAATACATTAGCTGGAAATGGGGAGACGTCTTATTGTTGTGTTACAATAAAAATATGAATTTACATTCCTAGAACCAATGTAAAAACGCAGATGTAGCAGCATAACCGTAATGCTCTGTTTTCTGAAGCTTGTTTCCGAATCTGCCTCCCAAAGACTAAGTTAAAAAGACATGACACATCTTATCCAGTGCTTACCACTATATGCTATAACACTGACCTAGCAGAAAAATACAGCCAACAGTGTAATTATACCATTATTTTTTGTATGAGTGCAACTATACCCTAGTTTGATTAGATCAAAGGCTTGATCCAGTGAACCTAGACCAGCAAAAAATTAGGCCCTGTGGGAAGAAATTATTGATATGTTTCCTTAATGGCTCACATTACCTTCAAAACAAGTATGAAATGTTTATATTCATAGACTTGTGCTACTGTAAAGCCTGGTCAATGAAGCTTCTCATTTCATAATGTACTTGCAGACAGAGGGACTCTTATCTATTCAAAGTACTAAGAATAAACCATGAGTTCTCATACATCGATGGAAAATCTTTCAACATCCCTCCCAAGGCTCAGGGAATACCGACAATGTGGGAGGTCAGAAACTAATGTAAGAACTTGATGATGAGGTGTGCTGTTAAAAGCTGGTGTCTAAACATGGTATGGTTGTTACACATGTGAACTCACAGCAGCTCTCTGCTTGTCTGCATAAGACACTGAACATTTCCGATGTTGAAACAAAAATGCTGTGGATATTTTTTAATGTACCATAAACTTTCCACTCCTAAACCATATTTATTTATTCATTTTTATTTATTGGTCTGTGCATGAGTGTAGGCATGTATGTGTGTGTGCATACAAACACACACATGTGTAACTATGATACTGATTTGTTGGACTAAGTACTTTGTTTCCATTCTGTAGGTTCTAGGCCTAGAACTCAGTTCATAAGACTTCAGGGCACTATTCTTTGCCAGCAGTGCCATGTTTACAATCTGACAGTCCATATGTGACATGATAAAATGTATATAACCTGAAGTTTAATCAAACTTAATTTTACATTTTGACGAATGATTTTTATTTTGTTACAAATCATCAGGAATTTTATGAAAAGACTTAACTTGTCAAGCTCAGTTCTATTAAGGGCCATGTTTGGTTTTGCTCTGTGTCTATCCCTGAGCCTTTGATTTTCCTCCATGAGAGCTATTCCCATATCTCTGGGAAACGGCTTTTTGTCATTTGCAAACATTCCCATCCGTAGTGACGGATGGCGGTGTCTTAGAGGCCATGTAAGCATGGCGCTGATAACCTAGAAGGCACACTGAGAAGTTTCTGTAGTAGTGGAACAGGATGCACTGCCAATGCCACTCCTGGGAGAGAAAGTTGAATGCCAGCACTCAGTTCCAACACACGTTGCCACATCAAGGTTGTTGAGTATCACGGAAAGGCCAGGACAACCTTTCTGGCTATGGAATAAATAGCCTTAGTTTCCTTTTGTTTTCTTGGATATTTACATTTCAAATGATATCCCCTTTATCCCCTTTCCTGATTTCCCCTCACCCTGCTTCTATGAGGGCGCTCACCTTCTCATTCAGCCACTCCCACCTCTCTTCCCTTACATTCCCCTACACTAGGGCATCAAGCCTTCTCAGGACCAAGTGCCTCTCCTTCCATTGATGCCAGACAATGCCATCCTCTGTTAAATATCTTTCTGGGGAGACAGGGGTCTCTCCATGTGTACTCTTTGGTTGGTGGTTTAAGTCACTGTAAGCTCTGGGGGATCAGGTTGGTTTCTATTGTTATTCTTCCTATGGGGTTGCAAACCCCTGCAGCCCCTTTAATTCTTTCTCTAACTCCTCCTTTGGGGTCCTTCTGCTCAGTACAATGCTTGACTGTGAGCATCCCCTTCTGTACTTGTCAGGCTCTGGCAGTTACAGGTTCCTGTCAGTAAGCACTTCTTGGCATCCACAATAGTGTCTGGGTTTGGTGTCTGTATACGGAATGGATCTCCAGGTGAGGCAGTCTCTGGATGGTCTTTCCTTCAGTAACTGCTCTACACTCTGTGCCCTTATTTCCCTTAGACAGCAGCCAGGCTCCATTAAAAATTTGGAGACGAAGCCGGCCATGGTGGCGCACGCCTTTAATCCCAGCACTTGGGAGGCAGAGGATTTCTGAGTTCGCGCCCGGCCTGGTCTACAAAGTGAGTTCCAGGACAGCCAAGGCTACACAGAGAAACTCTATTGAAAAAAACAAAAACAAAAACAAAAACAAATAAATGGAGACCAGTGGGTGGCTCCAAACCCCAACAGGGGTCTTGCTTAACCTCTGGATATGGTCTCCACAGGTTCTCCCTCTCTGTTCTTCAGTTAATCTCATCCCTGTTGGTTCTTGGGAACCTCTTGATTTCCTGCCATATGGGGCTTGCTCATGGCTCTGCTTTTCTTCTTCCTCCTCCTCTATATCCTCTCCCTCTTCCATTTTCTCCTTCTTCTACTCCACCTTCCCTTTTATCTGCCCAGTCATCAGCTCTCCTTTATTTTGCAAATTAAAGTGGGAAGCAGGTTTACAGGAATTCACTTGAGTGTTGACTCATTCCTTGTTCATAGCCACTTACAGGAGAATGGAATTAACATCAAATGTAATTAGCCCCGGGGCTATCACAACATTATGTACTCACTCATAAGTGGGTATTAGCTCAAAAGTTAGACTTAGTTTTCTAATCAAAAGGATTCTTTCTTTTAATATGTTTTCCTACTAAACCTATTGCATTTTCCTAGTATATGTCATGCAAAAAATAACAGAAAAAACTGATTTCTTTTTTCTTTTTCAAAATTATAATACCCACTTAAAGAAATGTCTCAACTTCTCACAGAAAGTATGACATTTGATTCATGTATTGCAACAGTCAAAGCTGATATGTGAATATTTTCTTTAGTATTTTCCTCCTTGGACTTATTTAAACATAAAACCTGTTATTTCCTAGTTTGATAAAAGTTATTTCTATGGCTTCACTTCTGCCCTGTTCAGATGTCTCTAGTTCTTCATTTGACTTCCTAAATACTGCAGAAAGTTCCAAGAACAAGTGGAAATTCAATTTATGTAACGATACAGTGTTTGCTTTGCCTTATTCCTGAGTTAATATTGAAGATTTACTGTTACAATCTGCAGTTGTTACAAAGCCATGAACAATGCCAGATTCTTCCTTGTAGCCCTAGTATTTGTATTAATAAGAACACTTGAGAAACTGGCACACTATTAATAAAATTTATGATAAGGATGATAATTTTCCCTATTAATAGTTGGTATTATACAGATCATATTTAGAGTTATTATCCTGGTTAGATGGGTTTCTAGAAGAATGTGTTGCACGTTACCTGTGTGCATGCTTATTTATTCAATTATTTTGTTTAGGTGTTTTACCACTGTGAATGCTCCAATGATAGTTTTACACTATGAATTTACCATGTTTTTTTTTTTAACCAATAAAAGATCTCTCTATGAATAAAAGCTTGATCAAAAATTTTATAGGCTTTTAATAATTTTAGAATTTTTCAGTTTTTAAATTTTACAACATTTGAGGATGCTAATTGAGACCTTAAATTTTACTCTTGACAGGAAAATTTCAGATCATGTACACGGTTACAACTCAAGTGATTTGCTCCAAACACATTTAACAAGGCATTAAATTGAAATTTAAGAGGATCATTATTGAGGTTAAACAGATACTTGTAAATGACTTCTTAAAAGACTTGTGTGTGTGTGTATATATATATATATATATATATATATATATATATATATATATATATATCCTCAATAAAAACCTTATGTCAATATTATAATTTAAAATAAACAAATAAATGTCAGAATCATCTCAAAATGGTCTACCTATTAAATTGATAAACATCATTTATCTATCATCGTTAAAACGTATTTTGGAGGCTCAGCTTTGTACTTACAAAATATTGACATATTTAATAATCTATTTGTTGTAATGAGTACTATGTAAACTTCAAATATTAGGTGTTATAAAAACATAAATTAATTCTCTGGTAACTGTATACTATTTAATTTTAGTAGTTTTGAATTTCTACAAATATTTATATGTAAATATTAAACTTTTATACAAAATGGACTGGACTCATTTTTTTTCTGCTTTCATATTATGCATGACATAGAACATGTATTTGAGGAAGAACTGATAACACAATGTCTTATTAAAGTGACAAATAAAACCGATAATATACTAATTAATATGAATATATGGATACTTTAATTAGAAAAACACCAAAATTTTATAAAATATTTAAATTAACAGAAAGTTAAAATGTAATGCAAGTAAAGTGATGGAGCTTCAGATTAATATAATAGACCTTTTCTCTAATAATTGATGAAAACTAGAAAAATCACTAATTAGACATGATGGTAAAGAAGAATTCTCCCAACAAAATGAATGTCCCAATTTCATTTAGGCAATGAGAAAATATAATTTAAAAAGATATATGTATATTATAAAATCCTATGCAGTGGAAATGAATCTGAAAAATAATATAGAGATGAAAATGAAAATGTAACCCAGAATTTTTTTTCTTATTATTTTATTTTATTAGATATTTTCTTTATTTACATTTCAAATGCTATCCCAAAAGTTCCCTATACCCTTCCCCCGTCCCTGCTCCCCTACCCACCCACTCCCACTTCTTGGCCCTGGCATTCCCTTGTGCTGGTGACCCAGAATTTTTAAGTTCCCCATGTAAACTGATAATATTCCAAGTCAAGAAGGCCAATAAATATTAACAAATTGCAAAATACCAAAATCAGGCATAATAGCCTTGATCTGACTATAAAATGTCTTCATATAAATATGTTTCAAAATTCAGTTTTGATGTATACTTGTTATATCCTGGGATCTCCAGTCCCAAAATCAAACAATATTTACATTTAATGTGGTGATAAGCATTGTTTCCTTTCATGTATATCTATCTGAAAATTTATTATTTCTAATTATGTGACTCTCAGAAGCTAAATGAGACTAATTATAGGCTCTGAGATGATGAAACCACCAATGACAAACTAATCAGGCTGTATTTAGAATTAAATTTGTATATACATTTATGCCTATAATAAAAATGAACAAGAGGTCAAGAATTTGGAAGAG
This sequence comes from Mus pahari, assembly GCF_900095145.1. Lineage (NCBI taxonomy): Eukaryota > Metazoa > Chordata > Mammalia > Rodentia > Muridae > Mus > Mus pahari. The sequence goes on along the minus strand of NC_034595.1, from coordinate 44,407,968 downwards.
AGTTCAGAGGGATAAATGGATTCAAATGGAGTAAAGGGAAGGTAAAAATGTTGTAACTGTATTCTAATATCAAAAATTAAAATAAACTAAAAATCTAAAAATTAGGCATCTTCCTCATAAGCCCTTTAAAATGTTTGTTTATTTATTGTCTTGCTTATCATATGCTTCCTTTATCTATTTCTGTAGAGCCATGTTTTGTTTCGAATGATAAATTCCCTAATCCAGCTTATGAATTGGGATGACTGGTCATTAGACTGTTTAAGGGAGCTTATGGAACTTAGAGGAGGTAGAACATGCTGGAGGAATTACGTGACTGAAGATAGAATTTGAAAGTTATACCCTCCCTCCACTCATGCACAGTCTGTTTCCTAGGTGTAGCTGACAGGTGATCTCTCCACTTCCTTGATAAACAAATGTTGTTCACTTCTTTGCAACAGCCACCTAATGTCATGCCTTTCTCTCCAAATGGAGTCATACTATGGAACCATGAGCCATTTAGCTCTCTAGTCCTTAAGATACTTTAGATCAGCATATTTTATCAAAGCAATAGAAAAAAATACTACAAAATGACTATAAATATATTTTATATATTTGTATGTTTTATCACAGAATGCTGAAGATAATAAAAATTATCATCCTTTTAACTTTGTAATAAAAACATTATAAATTTATTTTTAACCTATTTACTTATTATTTATTTATTTATTTATTCATGGATGGGGTCGCTGGGAATTGCATAGATATCAGAGGACAAAAGAAAGCAATTATTTCCTATCATTTTATTATTCCTGGGGTATTGAACTCAGGATGTCCCACTTGACAATTTGTGCCTTTACATGCAGAGATAGTTCACTGGCCAGAGAATAAAATTTTAACACATAATTTTATTATATAAATGCATTAATAAAGCAAAAATCTTCAAGAAAATAATCAAAGCCCATAAACATGCAACTAATAGAAAACAAATCATATAATAACCATTTTTTAAGAACACGGGAATGAATTTTAAAAAACCATTTTATGTGGGTTAAGTAAGATTTACATTTGAGTGTGGGAGTTTGTGTTGTGTGTTGAAGTGCATGATCAGGTGGGTGCTGAGGAAGGTTGTAGAGAAGGCAGCCCAAAGGTTTATATATGAAGTACTGAAGCTAAATAAACCTGGTTTTGTGTCTCTCTGGGTTAATTGTGGATTCAGGGTCTTAGTCATGAGCTCACAAGTCTTCTAGTTCATTTATGATTATTTAGTTATTGCTCTGGGGGAATGAGAGTGAAGGCCTCATTTTCCACCACCTTGTGATTACAGGGCAGGATCTGACCATCTTCCTGTTCCTCCAATCCATCTACTTCGTGGACCTGCTACCTCTACCACTCTTTTGTAATTTCAGTGGTTCCTTGAATATTTATAGCAGATATTCTATTTATTATAATACACTCTCGAGTGGTTTGATGATTGTCAGTGTATAAGTACACATCAATACTCTGTTCCTTTCCATCTAAGTCCTACAAATTTATCTTTATTACACTTATGTTGAATTACTATTGTGTTAATTTCATCGATTTTATTTTTACAGCAAATGGCTACAAAGTCAATGCCCTAAAACAAACTGAATTCACTATCTTAAATTTCTGTAAATCAATGTATAACAAAGTATACCAGAAGAGGTGATATTTCTATATTTGAACAACATTTACCAAACAATTAGAATTTACTGTATAGGAAGATTTGTGATTTTACCCATGCAAAGTTTATTTATTTGCAAATTTTTGCATTGTTTGTTTAACTGTATTTTACCTTTAAAATGAGAGAAATTTAAAAACTACACGATATTATATATATAAATATAAATAATGTTTAAATTATATATTTCAAGTTAATGATTTTCTAATTAATATAAATTGTACATATATTGTAACTTTATTAGAAATATTTAAATTCATTAGAAATATTAAACCTAAATTGAATTAATTGGAAATATATATGCTAAATGAATATATCTTGATTAGTGTTAAAATATGGGCTTACATATAACATTATAATACATTCAGACATATCAACTGAACATTTAATCTTTCTGAGAATGTCTGGATCATTCTATGTACTTGAAGTTACACAATGTTCAATGTCTTTCCATTGGTTATATTGGGACAGAATGGTTTATCTGTTGTAAACTGACTTAAACATTCCTTATATGTTTTCTTGGAAGTACTCTCTGTGACACTATTCATATGAGAGATTATTAGAGTTGTTCAAACTCCATAGCCAGTATTGATACTGAAATAACAATTTTTCCAAGGTTCTGAAACAGCATGATGCAAGAATACAATTTGGTCTCTTCAATCTATTCACAGTTAGGTATTCCCCATTACGCAGTATTCTTTTTTTTTTTTTAATTTATTTATTATTATTTTCTTTATTTACATTTCAAGTGCTATCCCGAAAGTTCCCTATACCCCACCTCCGCCCCTGCTCCCCTACCCACCCACTCCCACTACTTGGCCCTGGCCTTCCCCTGTGCTGGGTCATATAAAGTTTACAAGACCAAGGGGCCTCTCTTCCCAATGATGGCTGATTAGGCCATCTTCTGCTACATACGCAGTTAGAGACTCAAGCTCAGGGGGTACTGGTTAGTTCATANTGTTGTTGCACCTACAGGGTTGCAATTACGCAGTATTCTAAAGTAGTGCTAGAGACTAAATATGTGTCTTTATCTATATTTTCTCAATAGAAATTTATATGTATATGTATTAGCAAGAACTAGTAGAAAATTTAAATATGTTAGTGCACGTGGCAGAAGGGAAATATGGAGATAAAGACGACACCCAAAAAAGGCAAAAGCTATAAATCACAATAATCACTCCTCTTCCCCTCGTTGAACACATTGCTCAGGCTCTTGTATGGCTGATGACTACAGACATCAATGCATGTGCTTCCTCTCCTTCAGTAGAGTCTATGTGGTGTCATTTGTATTCACCTCGGGCAGACACAGAGCCTCTGCTCATTTCATCAAAGAACTATTTATGAGGCTGTAAAAAAGATGAGTTTCTCCGAATAGTCTCCAAATTAAACTTTTTAAAGTTTAATGTTGGCATACAAGAATAATTACAGTTATAAACCATTAAACATTTAGAAGAAATTTATAGGATTGGAGGGAAAAAATTTACAGCTGTGGCCTAATACAATAAATTCCCCTGTAAAAGCAGAACCACAGAAACATTTCTATCCAGGACTCCAGTAAAAGAAAATGCTATATTAGCATTACCCAAACATGTAGCCACTACACTCAGACATTATTTATACAAAGAGATAAATACCTTTGTAAGATACAGTTAATTAACCTTACAAGCAAATGTCAATAATTTTTTATTTTTATATCAGTAAATGGAGTACACAATGAATTTGTAATATTAAGCTGCATGTACTTGCTTATTCTAGAGGGCTGTCCAGTCCATTTGAGCTGTTTGTTTCCTCCAGAGGTTATAGAAGCAGCATCCTTATTTTCCTATATGGGTTTTTACTATTATTAGGAAATATATGGTTGTTTGGTATTGTTACAACCATATAACAGCAGCTCATATTTAGGATTAAAGTAGTCACATATAGTATTCTCCTGTACCCTCATAATATAGAGAACACTTCAATATTTTCAGATTCTTTCCCTAATTGTACTGAATTCTAATGTTTTATTAGGGTGATATAGAGTTCTTAGTACAAATGTTCATTATTGGTGAGAAAATATGTAGTAATCATGGTGAGAATATTTAATTAAAAATTACCCACTGCATAAAACTGGGTCAATTCAACAGGAAACCTCACTGGTAACAATGGTTTTTTTTAATGCTTATTTTGTTTTCTTTCATAACACTCAAATTCTATATGTCTTGCACATATCCTATTTAATGCAAAGTATTTTCATATTTTTGACTTTTTTGAAAGAATACATTGTTAATTTCAGGACTTCACCTGTCTTGTTTGCAACCCCTTTGTTGAATTATAATATTATTTATCACTAACAGGAGCCAATGGGGAAAGAGGTACCTCAGTTTATGCCTAGGATAACATTCTGCTATTTGAGTCGAAAAGATTCTGCCCATTTGCTAAGCTGCATCTATTCCAGAACAGATTATAGGACATACCTAAAGCATTTCACAGCCATAAATATATCCATTAAAGGAAAGTAAAAATCAATAGGCAGAGGAGACCTAAACCCAACCTTTAATCACACACTGGCCAGCCTGAACCTTTGGAACTCTGGAAAGTTGGGTATACAGTGAACTCTATGTTCTTTTAAATATTACTGAAGAGGAATTTCTAAGATTCTGCCATATATAAATATGCATAGATTATACTTTCTGTTGCTGTAACAAATACTCTAGTGAAACACTGAAAAGTATGAAAGTTTATTTAGCTTCCCTCAGGAGTTTCACTTTATATTCCATGTTTGTCTGGATACATTATCTGAGTAGACTATGATGGTGGATGAGCACAGTAGAGCAACATTTCTTACCTTATGGTGACCATGAAACAAAGAAAAGAAGAGAGCCAATGGTAAGAAATTCTTCAATAGGCAGAAAATGGCATCAACCAAATATCTACTACATCTGAAGTAGCACACATCATCTATGACCAAGTCTTCAATATATGAAACTCTAGAAACATTCTAGATGTATTTCATGACACTGCAGTGCAAACCCTAATGTTACCAATGGTAATATCCTACAAGTTAAAAATAGGCATAAAGGTGAATCCTGGAATGTCAGCTACTGCAATGCATTTGAACATACTTGTTGTCTGCAAATGGACTATAATGACCAAAAGTAAGATCTTGGTTATTACACTAAAATACATAAACATGGAAGAAAAACCAACCTGTAACAGGGATGAAAGGGCTGAAAAAGACTATGCAGAACAGGGAAAATCCATTTCAAAGAATGAATTTAAATGAGTCATTAGATGAAAGAAACAATTATTTGTCTCTGATTTATGTCTGAATGTATGCTTCTCTATATGTCTAGTATTCACATTCAGGAACCTTAGGGTTTTGTTTGTTTGTTTGTTTTTTGTTTTTGTTTTTTAACTGAAGATAACATTTAATGCTCATAGGAGATATAAGTTCCAGGTGATAAAATCAGACAACATGC
>NC_034595.1:44374714-44402771 GCF_900095145.1 Mus pahari | reverse complement strand
TTTTTTTTTTTTTTTTTTTTTTTTTTTTTTTTTTGGCCTCCCCAAATCAAAAGCAATGCTAGACTAAGACTAACACTTTAGCTCCATCACAGATACTCAGTATACAGTCTAAGGGATATGCTAACCATTACTTGTTTTTAAAAAGGACATTGATAATATACAATATTACTGTTTTATAAGGTATTTCTCCACAGCTGTTAATACTTCCTAGGCCTCAGTTTGAAGCATGATCTATGTGAGAGCACGTGGTATAAACAGTTACCTGTCAAAGTACAGCTGAGATATTTGCTTGTTTTTGCACATAGTGCAAGGGGAAGAGGCAAAGCTGATCTCCAGTGCTTTTCAATGCTGGAGTCCAATTGCAACAAACCTAAGACTGGTGTTACCAACGAAACATGTTTGGACATGAGACTCACTCCTTTAATCCCAGAACTCAGGTGGCTGAGACAGGAAGATCATGAATTCAAAGTCAGTCTAGAGTACACAGTAAATCCTTCTAAAACAAGCCTACCATTACTTCTGTAGAAGTCAACCCGGTGGGTAAGAAGCTGATTGGCCTTATTCAGTATCCTGGTCTTTATGTTTATTGTCTTGACAAAAAGATCCGTTCACAGTGGTAAGCTCCTGCTTCTGATTGGTAGGAGGTATAGCATCAAAGTACTGCCACCAATGTAGTCTGTGGTCTAGACATGATGTTCAATTGTTGTTGATTTCTGCATTTCTTATCAAGGATATCTTGAGGTAATAAGTATTCTAATAGTGAAAATAACTTCTGCTTGGAGCATAACTTGCTAAACTCAGGGTTTCATCTCTTATTAAGTATTAGACAGTTCCCAAGAATTTGGTATATAAATAAAGAATGATCCCACAAGAGTGAGTGACATTTTGTTCTGGGGAGTGTCAAAGCAGTGCTCAGGGGCAAGTGAGCTGAGGACAGGACTCCAGTGAAGGAGAATGGGAAAGGGCTGCACACTGGCCTCACTAGATTCTGTATACACATAGCTAACTTGTATGTTTACAGGAATGTCTACATTCATGAATTGTCACTATAAGAAAAGGAGGAACTTGGCTTGATAAAGGGATGAACACATACTATTCCACAAAGGTCACTTCTCTTTGGCTCAATGAACAGCATTTTAGTCACAATTATGAGACAGAAATTTTAAGGTCCTTAGACTTAAGACAAACAGAAGTTTCTATGCATATGTGGATCCTATGGAGACAGACATATTTGGTGTTCCATGATCCAAAGAATTAGAAGACAAATTCAAGGCAGGAACCTTACATTTGACAATATATTTTCTTTCAAATTGTGAAACAAGTATATTTTTCTAGATTAATTGAGATATCACTAAGAAAACTTCCATATGTGAAATATTCATATCTATCTATCTATCTATCTATCTATCTATCTATGAATGGATATAGACATTGATATCTGTAGCAAGAAAAACAAAACAAAATAAACCAAGGCAATAAGACCTAAAATGCATAAACTTAATTTTGGACGTTGTAAAAATGTAAAATATACTATATTAACTTGATCCCATATAAAAACATAAATAAACTAAGACAATGTTTTAATTGTAGAAAATCATGATGACAATTTTTAACGAATAGTAAATGTCAGTACTGAGATGGAGAACATAATATTTCAACAATTGAAAAGTAACCAGAATGAAACTCACAAAAAGATGATAGCATATTTGAAAACATTTTATCAAATTTAATAGTATTTAAAAATAATTTTACATTCTGGCTGGAAAGAGGACTCAGCAGTTAAGGATACTGGGTGAATGAAGGACTTGAGTTGGATTCCTAACACCCACAATGTAACTCACAACCATTTGTCGTTCCAATTCCACTATATCCAACACTTCTCCTAGCTTCTGCTAACACCGGGCATACACATGATGTATACATAAATAAATTCAAATAATTTTATCTATGTGTGCTTTCACTTTTATGGGTCTCTGTATGCATGTACATGTGCACATAGGTCTCTTCAGAGACCAGAACAGGTGTTGGATTTCTTGCGACCATAGTTACAAGCAATGTTGAGCCAATGACAAACACCAGAATAGATAGACTATAAAAATTGGATTCATGGATTTAGAAAATATGAAGGACACAAACTGTTGTAAATATGGAAGTAGGGATAGATCTTGAAGGATTTTCGACAGGGAGTTAATGATCAAAATATAAAGTATGAAATTCTCAAATAATCAATAAAATAATTTAAAAGTACAGAGAAAATAATGATTATTTTTCTGAATTATCCACAGAGAATTCATAGGCATCACTTACCAGAGTAACCTTTAGTAGAGAGAAGTCACAATCTCTGTGTGGAGTAAGAGATTGGAGAGAAAACTACAGCCATGGGAAGAGGTCCAGAGTATCATCTATCTTTGGGTTTTAGTTTGGAGAGAACAAAGTGGTCAAGTCAAAGTGGTGAAGCAATGGGAAGAAAAAGGAGGCAAAATATGATGTAACTGTGTTACTACTCAAAATTGCAACCAGCATAATATTTAGTGACAGGATCACATCACAGAAAAGAAGGCTATTTTGAGAAATATTTCTGTTGGTTCTGCTTTAAGGCATAACATATAATTAAAAAGTTAGATGCATGGTATTTTTCATCTATTTTCATATTTGAAAAGGGCAAGAAGAAGACAGTAGGAAAGTGGGATGTTGGGAATCAGAGAACAAATGTTTCCTGAGTCACCGAGGTTCTTGTTGTTTTTAGTCTCCTTCATCCTGCCCAGTGATTGTTTTGTGCAATCAAGGAACAGCAATGATGGATATCAGATGATCATAATTTCTGTGTTGTTGTTCCAGACATCTCAAGTCTGAAATATTTTCAGAATTGCTGCAGCTGCAACTGATGCCATTTCTGAGCAATGATCATAACAATTTGCAAATATACAGGGATTAGCATGAGGCTAATATGAGCCTTGGAAGCCAGTGTGTTGAACAGCTGCTCGTTTGGTGTATAAATGTCCAGTCCCGTGGGGCTAGTGCCTTTCTACCAGACTGGACTGTGTCCTCCAGAATGGCACAGGTATGAATTTAAAAAGCTATATGCTATCAACTCAGTAAATTAAAGTTTCCAGCCCTATAACAATTATCCCAGTAAGAAAATATACATGCTGACCGCAGGGTTGATGGTCAGTTTCTGGGGATAAAAAGAAGACTCATGGTTAAGACATTTTGTCATATGCTTAGGTTAAAATGCTTTGAAACAAATAATTTTATCTATGCAGTCTTTGAAACTTTACTTTCCTTAATACAATTTAGTAAAGAGCAAAAATAAAAGAGAAAATATTTATAATTTTTATATCAATTATATTTTACAACTTTTACTATCAAAATAAATATTATTGCATGTGCATGTATGCTTTCCATCATGCCATATTTTCCCTGTGGAGATCATGGAACAACTTACAGAAGTTGGTTCTCTCCTATCCTGTGGGTTCCTAAGGTAGGATTTAGGTCATCAGACATAGCACAAAGAACTTGTACCCATAAAGTCTCTTCTCTGACTCTTGTCCACTTTTTAAATAGTTTAATTTAATAATTTAAAACTTATTTCCTACCCACCCTGTAAAGTGTCTTGCTATTAAAACAACAACAAAAACAACAATCAACAACCAAGCAAAAAAATTAGATTGGCTAATAATATTCCATTCCATATATATATATATATATATATATTATTCATATATATATATATGAATAATTATATATATAATTATATATGTGTATAGTTTTATATAAAATTACATATGTAATTATATATATATATATATATATATATATATATATATATATATAAAATTATTCATCCATCTGTTGATGGACAGAGGATATTTTCTTCTTTTTGCTATACTGAAAAAAGCAGCAATAAATGCAGATAGATGTGAAAGTACCTCTGTGGTAGAATATTCAATTCTTTGAGTATATATCTGGGAATAGTTTAATTGGATCATATGGTATTTCAACTTTTAATTTTTTGAGGAACCCCAAACTAATTTACATAATGGATATATTAATTTCCACTCTTACCAGCAATGAATGATAATTCCTTTCCCCCTGGATCCTCTCTAGTTTGTTGTCAGATTCTTGATGATAGCCATTCTAATTGGGCTACGCGATACATCAAAGTAATTTTAATTTGCATTTCCCTGATGACTAAGGATGTGGAACAATTTTTCAAAATAGTTATTGGCAATTTGTTTTTCTTCTTTTGAGAGCTATATATTCATTTCATTACATCATCTGTTGATTGGTAGTTTTAATTGGGGGTAGTTGGTGTATAATTTTAGAAGTCTTTTTTGTAAACTCTAGATATTAGCCTTCTTTTTGAGATACAATCAATGAAGATTTTATCTCACTTTATGGACCATCAATTTCTATTTCCTTTGCTATGCAGAAAGTATTTTTGATTCATGTCTTAACCATTAGTTCACACTTTTACTTCCCGTGCTACATAAAATTTTGTCAGAAAATTGTTACCCCAATATCTTGGAGAATATGCTTTGAAATATCGTTTAGCAATTTCAAGGTTTCAATTATGACTTTTGAAGTGCTTCAAGTTGATTTTTGTACATAGTGAAAGGCAAGAGTCTATTTTTATTTTTCTGCAGATGTATATCCAGTTTTGGCAGCACTATTTGTTGAAAAGGCTATCTTTCATGCCATGCCTATTTCGGTTAGGTTTGTTGAAAATTAGGTATCTATGTCAGTTTATTTCCTTGTCTTCTTTTCTAGTCCATTGCTCTAACTACAGATTTGGTTAACTTTATATTGCAGTGTCAAAATACCATGACCTAAGGGACCATAGAAGGAAGCCTTTAATTTGGGGTATCAATGTTCTAGAATGTTAGGGTTCATGACCATCACAATTGGGAGCACAGAAGCAAGTGGGGAGGCATGTCGTAGAGTAATGGCTAAGAGCTTATGTCTGTATTATAAGCATAAGATATGTGTATAAAACATTATGTACAAAATTATGTACTACTAATAAGAAGTAAATAAAGGGAATATCATTCTCAAAGAGAGAGAGAGAGAGAGAGAGAGAGAGAGAGAGAGAGAGAGAGAGAGAGAGAGAGAGAGAGAGAGGGGGGGAGAACAAGCTAACTTGGAACTTCATGGGCTTTTGAGATCCCACAAACCACTAATGACACCTCTTTCAACAAGGTCATTCTTTCTCCCTCCAAAAATTTTCCAGCAACTGGGGACCACCAAGTATTCAAATATATGAACCTATGGAAAGCTTTCTCTGTCAAACCACCTTATTATGCATTTTTCCTGCTATTTACACTGACTTTGTTGTTATACTTCTATGGTATAAATTGAAATCAGATCTTATGGTACCTCCCAATCTCTTCTTTCTCCTCAAAATTTCTTGAGCTACATGTGTTCTTTTATTCTTGCATATGAATTCTTTTAAACATATATGAAATTAGAATTTTAGTGGGTATTGTGTTGAATCTCTAATATAATTTTGATTATATTGCCATGTCTATATTAATTCAGAGTATTCCATACCATTAACAAGCTTTCCATTTTTTAATATTTTGTTTAATTTCTATTTTAAATGTCTTGAAATTTTCATTGTGGATTATTTTGAATATTTTATTTGCTTATTTTTTATTTTTTGATTTGTTGCTGATATTCCTTCTTCCCTTTGTTTAAAAATAGATTTATTGCTCATATAATATAATATAATATATTCTGGTTATGGCTTTTTCACCCTCAACTACTCCCAGTTTTTCCCCACCTCCTCTTCCATTCAAAACCAATTTTTCTGTATCTCATTATAAAAGAACAGACTTCTAAAGATAACAATAAAACATAACAAAATACAATTATGTTACAGACTTTATTTTATTATGTTTTCTTGGGTTTCTATGAATCAGGTTTTTAAATTTTTTTCTATAAAGTTGTTTATATGGGGGATTACATTTTTGTATAATTTGTTATCACTCAACCTCTCTATAAATGGTCTCTAAATCTTTGAGAATTCTAGTATATTCTATGATGTCTTTTAACTATAGAAACATGCTTACAAATAAAGACAATTTTATTCTTTCTTTTCTAGTTTTATACCTTCTATGTCTTCCTTTTGTCCAATTTTTCAAGCTAAGTTTTCTAGCACTCTATTTAAATAAAGAGAATAGAGTTCACATCCTTGTCTTATTATGATTTGGGGAAAAATGATTTCAATGAAGAGTGGGAAAATATATGGATTTGTCATTATTTGCAAAGAATATGTGCACATAAAGATGTCTAAATTCCAGGACATATTTTTCACTAAATGTGAATTTCTCCAATTCACTTAATACAAGTCAATTGTAGGAACAATGTACAATATTCTAGAATGCAATAATGGTTATTATAGCCTTTTAAATGTAATTATAAATATTTACTGTACAAACTGAATGTAAGATTTTAATTTTATTAAATACAAAATATAATTAAGAGTGTTGTACAAAATACTAAATAGAATTTCTATAATTAAGATCATATAATTATTCAAAAGCTGGGATTTAAAACTATTTTGTAAATTTTGAGAAATCATATTCAATATTTGATGCATTATTCTTTGTGCAAATTGTCAACCTTATTCTAACTATGTAGGAAAATGGTAGTTTTTTAATTAATAGATTTAGGAAGTGTGTGTGTGTGTGTGTGTGTGTGTGTGTGTATGTCTGTGTGTTCATTCATGTGTGTTTGTAAATTTGTATATTAGTCTGTGTGTATAATGCATATTACTGTTTTTGTCTGTATTTTGTTGTTGTCATGTATAAGCCTATGTGAATATATCTACATGAGGGCTTTTCCCATTAAATGTGTGTATTTTGATGAAAAGAAATGCTGAATTGATTAATGCCATAAATATGTTTTATGGCTATTCAATAGATTTGAAGATGAAAAGTAAAACAAAAGGCTATAGGTGAAAACATGCTAATTCTTGATGAAGAGGTACTTGATCTCAATATTTAACATGTACCTTTAAGGTAAAATTTAAGCCAGATACTCTAAGAGGTTTGGGATGAGTTATTCTAATAAATATAACTGGATAATTTATTTAATCTATAAAATATTCAGTAAATAAAAACTAGATCAAATGTTCTATAAGCTCATCAAAAATTAGAATTTTCTACTGGACAGGATTCATGAAACATGCTCAAATGTTTATTCACTGATGAAATGAATATCACGTATATGTGCAATGCTAATAGAGAACAGGTGAAGTAAAACAACACACAATACTAAAGTTTATTACAGATGTAGATCTATTGATATTTTCATGTATTTCTATTTGTAGTATAAATTGGTCAAGTCACTTAAGGGAATTGTACTGCAAAATCTATTAACATGGAACATATGCTCACTGACCCAGCAATACCCCTCACTCCAGAAATGCTTGCACAAGAACATGCATAAGTGTTTGCAGAGAGCAGTGCTTACAATAGCCAAACAATGCAAAAAAAAATCATCATAAATAATAGGACAGATAAATGAGGTGTATAGTCATAGAGTATTGAAAAAAGGGATGCAGTGTACAAATGGCAGAAATTTCAAGCACAGTTTGAATAAGTATAGATGAAAATATCTATATATAATATAATTTATATAAAAGTTCATAAATAGAAAACTATTGTTTCAAAATGCATATTCAGTAAATATAACCATACAAAACAACAAGAAAACATTTCTTTAAAACAATTGCTTTATTCAGCAAGGAGACAAGAAATTTGAATTGCAAACAATCATTGTGATCTGCTTTAAATTCTAGCCATATCTACCATTTTGTCTGTGTAGTCATTGTGTGAACAACTTTTGCAATTATATGGGGAATGCTAAATGACTTATTGTGTACTTTAATATATGTGTGCATATCTTGTAATTGGTTTTTAAATAATATATCATACAAAGAATGTATTAAGAAATATTTCATACTACATCGCCATAATATTGAATAAAACTTTACTGGCAAATTAAGAATATCACTACTTTGAATAAAGACAGTATTTTTGGTTATGTGATTTGTTTTTGTTATTCTTTGCTTTTCATTTACATTATCAAACATAATATTTTTATTGAATATGTGGGAATTCCACATAATGCACCTGATCACACTCACTTCCCAGGCCTCCCTGGGCCACCCCCAATGCTTATGACTTCCTCAAAAAAAAGAAAAAAGGAAGAAAGAAAGAAAAACACCAGATCCAGTTTCTATTGCCAATATACTTACTGGAGCACTGTCATACTTCTTGTGACCCGAAAACTTTGTGACCTTCCAAACCCCTGCCCCTGCTAGAAACTATATACCGTGAATAGCAGCACTTCCAGCACCCTTAGAACAACTTTTATGAGTTCTCTTCAATGGTTTCTTATCTAGATTGTTCCTTAGAAGTGGGTGATGGAGAAAGGTTCTCACAGAAGCCTATGTCTATCATTCTCAACTGTGACTCATCAGTCATCAATACTGAATGAAAAAAGAAATAACAGAAAGGACATGACTGCTCCTAGGTATGGTGGAGAAAACGTTTATAGTTGATATGTGGGAGAGCATAGCCAGAGGTGGACACATCTGGGGAAAATTCAGAGTGGTCATGACCCTGAGTTCTGTAGGGAGGGAGGAGTGGAAATTGAGAGAGGGATACCAAGCACAGCAGTTAGGAGACCAAAGCTACAAAAGTAGTTAGAAATAAAAATGTCTGAATTATATAAGGCATTCCAGTCATAGTTGACACTGAAAAATTTTTTTCCTAAAAGGTCATAACACTACGGTTGTAATTCTCATGCTCAGTTATCACAGTGCTCTGAAACTCCCCTCTTCACCATGTATTCGCCACCTCTCTTATTTCACTTAGAACCAATCACCTTAAAGGTTAATTGATAATACCTTGTCTAGTTAGTCAAAATGTAATACTGCTTCCACCCTTGCCTTCCAAACTTCTGAACCTGTTATTTCCAATTTGAAAAAAAAAAAAAAAAAAAAAAAAACGTGTCTTAAGAACAAACTGGCATCACAAAATTAGGCTCTCAAGTCCTTTTCGTGAATCCGATCAATCATTCTTGAGGTGTATTTTCCATAAAATATTATTGTTTAACTGAGATCAGTGTTAGTATGGTTTCTGTGGTGAGTCCTGAACACCAAAAGTTATAACAAGTAAAATAAAGACACTTTTAAAAAAGATATTGCAGTTACTTCAATAATATCCTCTGCTTAGTTGATATGTAACTAATTTTTCAAAGGGAATTTTAAATTCATATATATTTCTCATAAATTGAAATATATCATGGTACATATAGATGATATTTAAGGACAGTTCATATTGTTATAAACCTAATTTTTAAAAACTGCATTTTTAATATGATGGTAGTTTTTCAATATCTGCTATATTGGATATACTTCCTCAATTTCTATAGCCAGAAAACTACTATTTTCTCATATTTTTATCCCTGGGGTCAGCATATGTTATGTGAGAAAATAAAAACAATAAACAATAAAAGGAAAAAATTCCTTTTCCACAATAATATTATATATATATATATATATATATATATATATATATATATATATATATATATCACTTTGTCAAAATTTATTTAAACAATAAACCTTAAGCCTTAATATCATATTAATAAGAAAACTTCAATTATTGCTAACACATTGTTTTTTTTCTAAAACTTTCAGAATAAAAAGAATAGAGTGAGAACTTTCTTAATTCTTAAAATTATAGCCCATTGAATCTTATTAATATGAGGGGTTCCTGTATGTATGAAGGAATAGACCTATCGACTTGGACCTTGGAAACCTACCAATTGCAACAGTCCTACACAGAAGGAACTCTCCCTCCCGGAATCCATCCTCAGTAGATAGCTCCTTATCTAAAGTGGGTGCCTTTGGTACTATGCCTAATAGTACATAACAGGAATTTTGACAAGCTTGTTCTTATTCAGGTTAGATGCATTTCTCACATTTCCTCCCACTTTTCTTGTCAGTTGTTCCATAAATATCTGCCATTCTTAGTTGGGTAAGATAAAAATCTCAAAGTGATTTTTCTATATTTCTAAGGATGATGAACAGTTTTTGATATATTTCTTATTCATGGTATCTGCTTCTCTATTCACAATAGCTAGGAGATTGAAACAACCTAAGTGCCCTGAGACCAATGAATGGATAATGAAAGCGTGGTACATACACATTATTTAGTACTACTCAGCTTTAAAGAAGAATTACAACCATGAAATATGCAGATGAATGGGAGGAACTAAAAGATACCATATTGATTTAAGACACCCAGACCCAGCATGTCAAATGATGCATGATCTTCCTTATTGAAGATTCCACCTCCAAATCTTCAGAGGTGAGCATATAATCTATGATAACTTCAGGAACCAGGAACATAAATTGGGACCATTATCAGGATAGGGGCAAGGAGAAATAGAAAGGGGATTAACAGGTTAAAATTAATGTAATTTGGTAAATGGAACAAGGGGAAGTGAGGTAAGTACAGAGGATGGGAGGGAGGTAAATCTGTGAATACACATGGTCTGTTAGTGGAAATGGGAATGTGGGGCTTCCAGGGCAGAAGAAAGGATGTAAAGGCAGAAGGTTGGAGGAAGGTAAAAGGGAATAGCAAGATACAAGTAACCTGATAGGGAGAATGAAAAAAGGGACCTGTCATAGGGATAAGTGTGGTAAATACAAGTGGGTAAAATATTAATATGAATGCCAGAAAATGCCGCAAGAAATCATATTTATCAACTAATCATATTATGAACCTTAAGAACTGTAACCAAAGACATTGTTGTTAAATATCCATCTATAGTTTTAATTAACTTTTCTCATATGAACTGTCAATACTCCCTTCAAGAGCTAACATCTAACGAAAGCCTAATACTGAACAAGAGAAGATTTCTTTTGAGTTATTGGTTAGGTATAAAAGTAACTTTGGTTCCCCTGAAGTAATTTTCATCTCAGAAGCTTACTGCTGAATAACTCACCCTTTCCTAGTTGCTTTCTGAACCCTAGCTGGCTGGATCAACTCAGCTATTCTGACTTAAAACTCTTTTCCTCTGACTATTTCAGTCTGGCTTTTTTCAGCTTCTCACTGAGTCACTCTGCTTAGATTCAAACTTACTCTGGTAATTTGCACTAAACTTCTCCGGCCTTCGTAATTTCTCAATAACTCATAAGTTCTACTGACCTGAACTGAACTTCATGAACATATGAATGAACTCAACTCCACAGCATTGACTCTCAACTGACTGAACTCCCAACTCACTGAAGTCTACAAAAAGCTCCTACACCTAAAGCTCAGGGAGCTTTGCTGAAGAGGAGGTTGAAATATTGTAAGAGTCAGAGGATCAGGAAATTTGAGATGAGATTGTATCAGAAGCTCCACTCATAAACTTTCACCATTTGCTGGAACTTACTTGATGGGCTGAATAAGAATGATAACAATGAAAGTGCCAAAGTGGATAGAAAAACAAACAGACAAAAGAAAACAAACAAAAAACAAACAAAACAAAACAAAACAAAAACAAAATTAAATAAACAAAACAAAAAACAAAAAACCTACCACCACCACCAACAACAACAAAACAGAGGCCTAACTGCAGCAAATAACTACAGGCAACTGAATATATGTGGGAGTTGAGGAGATGGCTCTCCCTAAGGAAAAGCATGCCAACTAGTTGTCCAGTGTTAAACAATCACCCTTGGAAGCATACATACAAGTAAGTTTATACAAACTAAATAAAATGCATGCATATGCTAACTATTAGTTATAAAGGAGGACATGAAGTTGAAGGAGAGAGGGGCATACAGGAATGTTTGTAAAAAGAAAGGGAAGGTAGAAATTAAAATCTCAAAAACAAACAGGTAATTTTTGGTAGTCACACTGGGTAGCTTCTCTACCTCTTTTAAAAAATACATTAATCATTCCATTCATTTCCATCTCAATTGATATCTCACTACCCAGTAACCCCTTCAACCAACTCCCATCCCATGATATCCCACTTCCCAGTTACCCCTCCACATCTGTCTTTCCCCCTCTTCTTTGCCAGTATGAGGGTGCTCACCTACCCACCCACACTCTCCAGCCTCATCACTTCAGCATCCCCCTACTCCGGGGCATCAAAGCTCCCCAGGACCAAGATCCTCCCATCCCATTGCTGTCAGGCAAAGCCATCCTCTGCTACATATGTATCTGGAGGAATGGATCCCTCCAGGTGCACTCCTTGGTTGGTGGTCTAGACTTGGAGAACTGCATGGTCAGGCGATCCTATGTTGTTCTTCCAAAGGGATTGCAATTCCCCTTGACTCCTCCAGTCCTTCTGCCACCTTCCCCACAAGGTTCCCTAGTTCAGTCTGATGGGTTTCTGGAACTCTGGTTTTGAACTCAGGACCTCAGGAAGAACAGCCAGTGCATTTAACCACTAATCCACCTCTGAGGTCACTAAAACGTCCTACTCTGTGTTGGGACTAGAAAGTTGTACTGGCTAGTCTCATGTCAATTTGACAAACTAGACTTAGGAGAAAACCTATACTGAGAAAAATGCTTCCATAAGATCTTAACGTAAGACATTTTTAAACCATGGATTGCTGCAAGGAGAACCCAGCCCATTGTGAGTGGTCCCATCCCTGGAAAGGTGGTCCCTAATTTTATAAGCAAAGAGCCCGAGCAAGCAAGCCGCTAATCAGCATCCCTCTATGGCCTCTGCATGAGCTACTGCCTCCAGGATCTGCACTATTTGAGCTCCTGTCCTGACTTCTTTTGATGATAACCAGCAATATAAGTGTAAGCCAAATAAACACTTCCCTTCCCAACTTAATTTTTGGTCATGATACTTCATCACAGTGATAAAATCCCGAGCTGGGGCAAAAGTGATGGATGAAAGAACTTACCTTGAGATATTCTGCCTGATATTAATACATCGGATGCATGAGTAAAGGCATATCTCATTTTAAAGGTATACTCACAGTATATATTTTCATATACTTTGGCAGTAGGAGTCAATTATTGATTTTATTCTGATATTACATTTAAATTTTCTAAAAAGTACTGAGATGAATAAGACATGAAATCTGGAATATATATAGACATATAAACAGCAATCATATATCTTATACATATTTTCTGAATCATGGATCTGGATCAAAGTAGTACAACAGCCATGGTGGGATAATATCAATATTTTGAATGGAAACTGAGATAAACCCATAGGTTTAACATGATGTTAAATATGAGGGTTTTTTTTTTTTTGAAGTATGAGAACATTGAAGGGAGAATATTTCAAATTGCATAGTTACTGTAGAAGTGCTTTATGTCTTTATTAACTAGTAGATGTCAATTATACATCAATTGGCACTTCAGAGAGGCTGAAGCTTATTATAAGTGATGCTGCATCATCAATTTAAAATTGTAGGACACTAATATAATTAAATTTTAATACATAAAATTTATGGGGAATATTTATTCACTTAATCAGAATTTTAAAAGCCAGAGATAACAAGTTAATAATTGTAACAACTAATAGAGTATCTAAATAAATGTCACTATTTTTATTAATTGATATTTAATTTGCTGTAGCTTGTCTTGGTAAATGTTAATTAAATGCCAGAAAATTCCTCATAATTTGAACATATTAATAATTTTATAATTAAGCCTTTATTGCTTATATAATTATGAGTTAATTACAGAGCTCCTAGATTTATTGTACCCTTTATAGAGAACCCAGTGATTTCTACTTTTCTCTACAAGTCAATAAAGTTGATTGCCTGGTAATGGTTAATAGAATATCAAAATCTGTGTATAAATACATATTTTTAAACAAAATGGTAAACATTACATGTACATATCAAATTAGGAAAATGAAATAATGGAAGACTGCCATCAATTCTGCATTAACCTATTTGCCTTAGTACTTACCTGATCATTGAGAAGTAAATAGAATTATTTTTCTGCATGTTTTTCTGAAATTGTATTGGAGAAAAAAACACTTTCTGTTTTTCAAGGAACTGTTATAGGATATTTAAGTGTTATCATTATAACAACCTTACAAAATATATTTGTCACCATTTTGCCATTAAAGAAAATATTATAGAAACTAAGTAACGTATGTGAATATAGTTTTATTTTTTCCTATACAAACTGAAGTTTGTTTTGTTTTCTCTATTTACAGCCAATGTCCTTGGGACTATCAATTTCAATATCAAATTAAATTGGCATTACATGTTCTCTTTTTTTCTGTTTGATTACTAAACATGTACACTCAAATCTTTCTCCGATTCATTATTTTGTTTGCACCTCATTTAAATGTCACTTTCAAACATTCATTGATGCTTTCTTCTACGGACCATCTTTACCTTCATTGCTAGGGACTAACAGTATGTACTAAGTGTCTGTCAGTATTCCAACCAGAGTTATTAAAGGTCTGCCATTCATCAGGACCACACAGAACTAGAAGGTCTTAGAAAGTAATTCCTTGCCAGATCAGCCATGCTGTTCTATTTAAATTCCCCTGCACTCTTCGGCAGTTAGTTTCCCATCTGCTTTTTATTCTGTGACTTTAATGTTTTTATAGTATTTTTGTACTTTAGAGAGCATGATTTTTATTGTTTTTAGAGAAAAGTCTTTATTGCAGTGCACTCATATTTATATTTAATATTCATCTATTGCCTAGTTTCATTTCTTTATATTTGGTTCATGCTTTCAAACCAGATGCTGTGTGTTGTTGTTCTACACTAATTTCTTCTACTTCACACACACACACACACACACACACACACACACACACACACACACACACAAATACACACACACACTTGGTCTTACATTACGGTAGTAGTAAAGTAATATTTTATAAAAATTTTTATAAAATATTTTATAAAATTGTTTGACAGGCCACATAACTCCTATATTTTATAATACAGTAAGACAAAGATCATGTTTTTATATTGTTTTGTATAACTCCTTCCTTTTATAGTCAACTTGTTTATTTTAGGTGCATAAATGTAATTTACATAAATATAATATTTATGTTGGAAAAGTACAGTAAAAATACAATAATAACAACTGATCTTTTCTTCTGATAAGATTATCAGAAGGACTTTTTGGTTTTTTATTTTTGCTTGTTTTTAATTAGATACATATAGAAAATAGCCATTATCTAGTAATGTCAAATTAAAGGGAAATATTGGAGGACATGCACACTATAAACTTCTTCAGAAGAAACAAACCTATATAAGTCAATTAGACTATTTGTTACCATTTAAGAACAACTGTGTAGTGTCTGTATGTCAGTAGGTTACAAGAACTGGTTTTAAGACACAGACTCAGTTGATGAATGTATTACAGAATCTGGTATACATTTCAAGCAAAACACTAAGAAAAGAAATAAGAGTTAAGCATAGACACTACCACTCATCACTTTCATAACAGAAGACCATAAATAAATAAAACATTATAAAGTCTGATGGCTGGACAAAAATTCACAAAAATCTAAAATGGAGGCACAAGGCATGAGTGTTAGAAATGTTTAGGACATGGCTCCCATGCAATCCAAGTGGGTTGTCTCTGTGTGGCTTTAGTATACTCAAAAAGTATCTTTAGGAAAAATAAATTACAGTCGTTGAGTTGACATACTTGAGGGAAGAAAGATGCTTTCTTTTCTTTAGAGGAAAATGAGCTATAAAATAATCAAGCATTTTATGAACTCAAAGAGGTGAGTTTAAACTTTAAATCTTTATATCATTTCATTTCAAGATGTTATATTTATAAAATTTTTATGAATTTTTAACTACAAAAAGACAAAATCAAGATTCAATTATGCCAAACCAATGCACACACACACACACACACACACACACACACACACACTGCACACACACACTCCCACACATTTGTTTTGGCTTATTTTTTGATATAACAGTAAATCTCTTGGGATAAAATATTAAAGACTATATGTTATAGTCACCTTTTAATTGGTTATTTTCTTATTTATTTATACATATATTCTATGTGGTAACGTGTACCACAAATGCCAAAGATCACAGAGGATGGAAGAGGGCTGGGTGTGTCCTAGCACTAGAGCTATGTACCACCTTTGTTGGCACTGGGAACTGAACTCTGTTGTGAACATCAATTGTTCTTAAATGATGAGTTATCTTTTTAGTTCCCACTTGGTCCTTATTGTCACATGATGCTTGGGAATAAACATCTGGTTGATGTCTATGGAAAACTCTGGAATTAAATTATAATTTTCGGGGATTTGGGTTTAGCACACAGATTTTGTAAGTTTGTTATGCTTGACAGTGAAAGCTGGGACTTTGGAAATGATTTGTAGAAAAACAGCCTATTTAAATACCTCCATATAGAAACAAATGCCTACACTAGTGTGAGCTACTTCTTCCTAGTTAGAAGCAGAGCAGAAACAGTACCAGTTTGAGCAATTAATCTGTCATGTTTCCTTATGTTCAGAATAACTGACCTTCAAGAGGCTATGGAGATGGCTCACATTTGCTTATTGGAACTGAAAACCTGAAAACTTGGCACAAGAGATTCCATTGTATATTTTCTGTTCTCAATGTAGAAACTGCAAGAGGATTTGTTTTAGGGAAATAGTGTCTGGCATTTAAATCTTAAATATATGTAACTCTGAAGGTGCTATATTAAGATAGATTGTGGTGTGAAATGATGTATTAGGAGCTTTTCTGCAAGTGTAATTATGTTTTCCTACAGATATGGAAAATATGTCATGTTTGGCAATAATTCAGTATCAATAAGGAAACACTTCTGAACCAGCAGGTTGAGTATTTATCTCTTTGGTGGCTTATACGGTAACTTCTAAAGAACCCTTGAAGGAAAATCTTTCCCTGTAACATTGTGAAAAATGCGAAGGGTTAAGTGTTTAAATTTCAGAGGACTTTTATTCATTCAAAGTGAATAGATACAGGTGCAGTTATAAACAAATGAATAGAATTTAATACAAGTATTTGAAAAGACATCAATTCTGTACACTGTAATAAGCCATGGAGTGAGTTTTTAAAGTAATAGGATTTATTCATGTAATCAAAATAAGCTAGGTTTCTTTTACTTTCCGTATAATTTTAAAATCTCATGAAGTATACTTATACTTTAATTAGCTGAGACGTTCACAGCTGACCTCCTTTTCACTAACGTAAAATTGCAATAGTGTAACAGTAATTCATTTTGCCCACAAGGAACAGTTAAAGTTTAATGCTAAGATTTGTAAATGTATAATGTGTACATTTTAAGTATTTACTATTACATCAATAGCATAGTAGGTATACAATAAGTTCATGTCGACACAGAAACATATAAATAAATCTTCTTAAAAGTAAGAGTACAGTTATTTTGCATAATCTCATAGATCACTAACATCATCCTGAAATGTTTTGTCATGCCTCATTAGAGAATTAAAATAAATCCCTTCTTATAAAATATCAAGGTCTTCTTGCCAAAACCATAAAACAACTTCTTTGATGTATAATGCAAATTCAAAATAAACAGAAACACTGACCTTTTCAGCTTAGTTCTATAACCAACATTTTTGTAAACAGAATGAAAGTCAATTTTTATTCATAGAACATAAAGTGTAAGAAACATGACTTTATCTCCAAAATATTCAGGCATTCCTTAAGAATTTGTCCTTTTCTTATATTTTGAGTTTCAGGAAAATATATCAGAGTTCATTGTCACATATCTACCAACTAAGGAGATAAAAATGTTGGTTATTTATTGTTGTCTTATAATTCCTTCTTTGTATATTTTGTGTTTTAAACCAATACCATCACAAAATGTGCATTTTACATTATTTTATATTAGATAGCATGATCTTTAGATATAGAGTCTAGAGTCTTCCATAACCTTGGAAATTTATAATAATTACATGCAAAAACTCTAAAATTTAACTGTATATTTTTGCATAACAATTAGATTCTTCTCATGAGGAATTATATTTATATCAGAACTATTACTCAAAACAAAGAAGTAGATTATTTCTACAGTGATACATTTTAATTGGAGGATGTAGGAGCCACATAAACATATGTACACACACACACATAGACACACACACACACAGACACACACACACACAGACACACAATATACTTTTTATAGGTAAATTATATATTAGCATGATGAAATTTCTATTCCACCTACAGCCTCATGTGTGTTTTATTTAAACTCCATATTACACCTAAATATACACAATTCCACACAGAATTATGGGGCTCAAGGATAGTTAAGGCTAAGAGGATCCCTAATTACTCATTTTGTATGCCTTCTTTACTTTGACTACCATTTTCTTCAAATGTTTTACAGTGCTGTCATCCCATTTTCTTTCTTGTCCCAGCTTCTGGCAGTTATGTGTAAAGTATCAGATTAGACAGACAATGACTATTTTCTTTTTCTTGTAAGACTGATTCATTTTTGCCTCTAAAATAATTATATATTTAGGTTTATATATACATCACTCTGGTAACAGTGGATACTAAATTTTTAGTAAACTCTTTTGGAAGGACTCATACAATCTCCTTTCCTTCTTGTTTGTTTGTTTATTGGTTAATTTATTTACTTACCTTTCAAATGTTATCCCCCTTCCCAGTTTCCCCTCCACGAACTCCCTATCCCAACAGCCTTTACCCATGCTTCTATGAGGATGCTCCCTCCCTCACCCACCCACCCACTACTGAGCCAAGGGCCTACCCTCCTGTTGATGCCAGATAAGGCAATCCTCTGCTACATATGAATCTGAGTCATGGTTTCCCTCCATGCATACTCTTTGGTTGGTGGTTTAATTCCTGGGGGCTCTTGGGTTTCTGGTTGCTTAATATTGTTTTTCTTCCTATGGGTTCAAATCCCTTCATCTCATTCAGGCTTCCCCTAACTCTTCCGTTGAGGTCCCCATGCTGGTTGGCTGTGAGCATTTGAATCTGTATTAGCCAGTTCTGGTAGAACCTCTCAGGGCACAGCTATACCAGGCTCCCGTCAGCAAACCCTTCTTGGCATCAGCAATAGTGTCTGGGTTTGTTGTCTTCAGACGGGATGGATTCCTAGGTGGGGCAGTCTCTGCAGGGCTTTCCTTCAGTCTCTTATCTACTCTTTGTCCCTGCATTTCCTTTAGACAGGAACAATTCTGGGTTAATATTTTTGAGATGGGTAGGTGGTGTCATTCCTCAATTAGGGTTAGTGCCTAAACTCTAGATAAGATCTCTACAGGTTCTCTCTTTCCTTTGTTGGGTACTTCAGCTAATGTCATCCTATTTATTCCTGGGAGCCTTTGGCTTTCCTGGCAACTGGGACTTTCTAGTGGCTACCCCCAGTTCCTTATCCCCATATCTCCAGTCAATGTCTTAATATAGCAGTTCTCCCCTGGTCTCCTCCCACAGAGCCAGGGAGAGAACTGGGAGAGAGAGTGTAGGGGGAGGGAAAAGGGGCCCGGTTCACAAGTCTTCTTTATTTTTAATTTTATAACATTGTCTTTTGATTATAAATTACTAAGGTTCATATTCCACAACTTCATACTTCCATACATGTATACCATATATTCTGATATCTCTGTCCACATTCTCTCTTATCTTCTTCTAATCTCTATCAACCTTCCACTTCATTTCAACTAGTTCCTTTCCCAGATTTATGATATTTCTGAAGGTACAATGTTTCATTTAATTTTAAAAAGGATAACTTTGTGATATTGAGTTTATCTTTTGGACTTTTTTTTTTTTTTCGAGACAGGGTTTCTCTGTATAGCCCTGGCTGTCCCGGAACTCTCTTTGTAGAAAAGGCTGGCCTTGAACTCAGAAATCTGCCTGCTTCTGCCTCCCAAGTGCTGGGATTAAAAGCGTGTGCCACCAAGCCGGCTTACATCTTTTGGATGCATAATTAATCATGTATAGTAGAAGACAAGGATTTCTGGATTTTCAACCGTGGTTTACAAGTTTGTACCTTGAAGAGCTTATTTATGTTGTTTTTTTTTCTATAAAGTTTATTTTTGCAAATTATGATAATCTAATTTTATTTCCTTTATATATAAGGCATAATCTTCTATTATATACATTTTATGACATGACTATTTAGGATTAACTTTTTTTCATTAAATATTTTTTATTTTTTAAAAATTTTATATAATCTTTATTTTTTAAGAGTCCAGATTTCATTCCCCTGCCAGTCCAACCCCATATCTCCTTCCCCCCACTCCACCCCCACCCTGTCTCCACAAGGAGGTTCCCATCTACCCCAACTCCCCACTCCCTACCCTACCAGACTTCCCACTGACTGGGGCCTCCTTTCTCTTGAGGGTTAGTTGCATCTTCTCTGGACTAAGTCCTGACCCAGCAGTCCTCTGTTGTATGTGTTGGGGACCTCATATCAGCTGGTGTATGCTACCTGGTTGGTGGCTCAGTTTCTGAGAGATCCCGGAGGTCCAGGTTAATTGAGGCTGCTCATCTTCCTATGGGGTCACCCTACTCCTCAGCTTCTTTCAGCTTTTCCCTAATTCAACCCAGGGGCTAGCAGCTTCTGTTATTGGCTGGATGTAAATATCTGCATCTGACTGTTTGAAAGGCTTGTTGGGTCTTTCAGAGAATAGTCATGATAGGCCCCTTTTTGTGAGCACACACCAGTCTTAGTAATAGTGTTTTAGTAATAGTCCCTGGGCCTTGGGGCCTACTCTTGAGCTGTATCCTAATTTGGACTTGACACTGGATCTCCTTTTCATCAGGCATTTTTGTCCCTGCAGTTCTTTAAGACAGGAACAATTATGGGTCAGAGTTTTTGACTGTGGGATGGCAACCCCATCCCTCACTTGATACCCTGTCTTTCTGCTGGAGGTGGGCTCTATACGTTCTCATCTTTCTCCCCACCGTAGGGCATTTTATCTAAGGTCCCTTTGAGTTCTGAGTGCCTCCCATTTCCAAGGTGTCTGGTACATTCCTACCTCCCTGAGGTTGCCTGTTTCCATTCTTTCTGCTGGCCTTCAAGGATTCAATCCTGTTCCCTCCCACCCTCCCCCTCCCAAACAAAACAAACGAACAAACAAAACCCTGATCATGTTCCTCTTTTCCCCTCCCTGTCCCCTTCCCTACCCAGGTCCCTGCTCCTTACCCCCTCCTGTGATTGCTTTCTTCTCCCTACCAAGAGGGACTGAAGCATCCTCACCCCAAAAGTTCTACCAACAACTTCAGCAAAGTAGCTGAACACAAAATTATCTCAAAGAAATCAGTAGCCTTCCTTTATACAAATGATAAACAGTCTGAGAGAAATTAGGGCAAAACTCCCTTCAAAATAACAACAAAAAATATAAAATATTTTGGGGTAACGCTAGTGAAACAAGTGAAAGATCTGTATGACAATAACTTAAGTCTCTCAGGAAAGAAATCAAAGAAGATCTCAGAAAATGGAGAACTCTCCCATGCTCATAGATTGGCAGAATTGACATAGTAAAAATGGCCATTTTACCAGAAGATTTAATTTCTAATCATTTTACCTAATTCTCCTACTGTAAACTTAGTTACAAAATTGAAAATTTTAATGGCATTTTCCTTTCCCCAAAATTTTAATGCTTCCTGTGTTGTCATCTTATTTGTACTTAATGCTCATCACTTCTCTTTAGTATCATTACTTTTTCATATTTAAAATTTAGTTTTGTTTTTAAAGTATTTAATATATTTATATAAAATTTTAATATTTTAAAAATTTTGACTATTTATATTGAATTGTACTTCATAACAGTTACAATTCTTGAACTCAATATTCCTGCATAATTACTCTAAATATTTTCATCATTGGTACAAGTATTGCTAAAAAGTCTTAACATTTTACTTACAAATAAGAATAAGAATTTTTAACTTTTATCAACAATATGTTCATATGTTCCAGTTTAGCACTTTAAAGTATTTGTTAATATATTTTACTTTTGGAATGAATTGTGCTTGTTTGTGTTGTGCTCTTTTAATTTTGTTATGCTTCCAGAAAATATTTTTAATTATTTCTTAAATTTGAGCTTCGTTTAAAATAGTATATGCCAGCCTTATAATTTTAAAGGCTCAGTTTAAATATTAGTGATACTCACGGGCTAGAGAGTTGATTCAGTGATTCAGACTAAGTACTGCTTTTGCAGAGGACTAGAGCTC
Source organism: Mus pahari (assembly GCF_900095145.1). Taxonomy (NCBI): domain Eukaryota; kingdom Metazoa; phylum Chordata; class Mammalia; order Rodentia; family Muridae; genus Mus; species Mus pahari. Next base: position 44,380,588 of record NC_034595.1, on the reverse strand, counting down.
ACTTCCCAGCACCCACATCAGGCACCACACAAAGAATTGCAACTTCATCTCTAGGGAATCTGACACTATCTTCTAATCACCAAAACGGATACATGCACATACTTCATATGCACACACGCATGCACATACTTCATATGCACACACGCATGCACATAATTAAACTCAAAAAACCCTTAAAACGTATTTGTGAGATGCTTTAATGGTCATTACCATTGTTATTTCCTTAACGTAATTGTATGGTTATTTGAACTAAACACTCTCCTGGTATTTATGTTTACTTTAATTTGATGTTTTTCAACACTAAGATAAAATATTTTACCAAGAATTGTGAACCTTCCTGACTTCCAAATTCTGTAAATTTGATGTACTGTTAAAAATTACAACATACTGCTTCCTGAAATCACTTATTTGTGTTCCTTCCTATTATTTTTAATTTTTTTGTAATAATAACCCTTAACAGCTGAGTGATCTCTCTTGCCCCATTATTTTAGTTTATATTAAAATTAAATTAAACCATTGTCTTGGTTGTCCCACTAAAGATCTTTCTCTTGTTGAAAAATCCCTCTATAGATGCTCCTCAATAAGAAGTGAATTGACAAAACTCAGTACGTCTAGATTATACTGAAATTCTCCAGAGAGTTAAACACTTTACAAAAGCAAGTATTTTTTTCCTCCAGTGGAATTGAGTTGGAACATTGTAAACAATATTGGAGGTGTTTTATAGCCATTCTTTAAGATTACAGAATATATATAGTAAACACACACAAACACAAACACAAACACACACACACACACATATGATAAACTTACAGAAGAAACGTTTTAACTCAGTTTTTCTTGATAGATCAGATAATGAAGCTGAAGTTTGTTATTTCACTATCTTTTTCTTGACTTAACCTTTCTTGCTTAAATGAATATTCAAAGACCAACAGGATGTGAAGCAAATCTTAGAGATCATTCTTGTGAATAATTACTTTGCTGATTCAGACTTGAACTTATTTCATAATATAAAGATAATTTGTGGCTATAATATAATACTGTGATAGAGTGCAATAAATATTGAAATATTAGATTCTATTATCATATACTTTAAACCTAAAATGTCTTCAAAATGCAACTCATAATAATGTTGTGAGTTAATAATTAATTCAGTTGCTATGCATGAAAAGGAAAATGTGCTCATAACATTTCTGATGGCAGGTATATGTCTCTCAAATAGTAATATTGTAGATAAACCCAGTTTTACAATATATTTATATATACATACTATATAATATCTTAATGAACACATTTGTTAAAATTTTATTTTCAAGTCCATATAAGAATATGCTATTTTAAAGTTAAGCATTTCTTGCTGTCTGATAAATAACATGTGCACAATGCAAAATTCCAAAATATACATCAGAATACACATAGTTGGACTGGCATCTGGATCAGTCAAATGATCAGGACAATGATTTAGGAAAATTTTCACTTTAGAACCATTGGTTTGAAAACAAGAAACCCTGTATGACAATATTTTATTCAAAGTGAGAATCTCCTGAAAGAAATTCTGAAGAATCTTAGGATTTCACTTATGTCTTTTTGTACTTTCTCACAGTTTTGCCAGACACTTTTGATGTGAACTTGGTAGTTAAGTTTTTCATAGATAAACATATGGAAATGTTTGGAAAAGAGAGTACACCATCTTTATTTTAAATTTACTAACTCTATGGTGAGTTAGAGTAATAAGAATGTTCTTAAGAAAATGGGTTTTCATCTGGGGATCTATCCCATCATCAGCCACCAAACCCAGATACTATTGCACATGCCAGCAAGATTCTGCTGAAGGGACCCTGATATAGCGGCCTCTTGTGAGGCTATGCCAGTGCCTGGCAAACACAGAAGTGGATGCTCACAGTCAGCTATTGGATGGAACACAGGGGCCCCAATGGAGGAGCTAGAGAAAGTACCCAAGGAGCTGAAGGGGGCTGCAACCTTATAGGTGGAACAACAATATGAACTAAGCAGTACCCCCAGAGCTCGTGTCTCTAGCTGCATATGTAGCACAAGATGGCCTAATCGGCCATCATTGGGAAGAGAAGCCCCTTGGTCTTGCAAACTTTATATGACACAGCACAGGGGAATGCCAGGGCCAAGAAGTGGAAGTGGGTGGGTAGGGAGCAGGGCAGGGGGAGGGTATAGAGAACTTTCGGGATAGCATTTGAAATGTAAATAAAGAAAATATCTAATAAAAAACATACTTGCTTTCATTTAACATTTATATATTGTATATGGAAGAGGATAAATTTCATTCTGCCAAAGATTATTCAATATTTTTTCTTTATTTTATGCTATGTGTTCAGTTGTTTTTCTTGGTTTTAAATCTGAGAAACACATGTATGTCTGGTGGTAAAAGAGGCCAGAAGAGGGCACGAGATACCCTGGGCTTAGAGTTCTAGACAATTGTGAGGCACCATGTGGGTGTTGGAAATCAAACCCAGGTCTTTTGGAAGAGCTTCCAGTGCTCTTAATCATTGAACCTTCTCGTTAGCATTTTAACATAATTTTCAAAACCTTATTTTTTTATATTCTATTTCTGTGACACTTTAAAAACCATTAATTGAATGTAAGTTCAGGAGTTTGTTTCTAGGTTCTGAAGAATATAATCTATGTGTGTTTGTGTGTTTATGACATTAACCCACTTATTTGCAAGCATGAAAAGGAAAAATGCGTGCTTTCCTGTGGAAAGCCTTTTAGGGTGCAGCTTAGCAGGAGTCTGACATTGGCCAAGAGCAAATAAATGGGCTTCAGACAGGAATCTGACATTGGCCACGGTAAGGAAGTAAGCTCAGGCAGGAATCTGACATTAGGCTATAATAGAGAAGTAGGGTAAGGCAGGAACTTTAGTCTTAGAGTGGAACAGAAGAACTAGGCTTCAGGCAAAATTTTGGGCTTGGACAAGGAAGTGTGCTCACTTATTTCTGTCATTATGACAAGCCCTTTTAAACAACTGTCATGGGAGTAATCGTGGGACTTCGATTGCTACTTTGTTAGTAGTTACTTATTGTACTGCTTGCCCAAAATACTTGCATGTAATTAAAATGCTATAAAAAGTGGATTGGAAAATAAAAAATTTGCCTTCAGTCTCAGAATTGACTGGGGTCATGCTCCAATATTGTCTAACTGTCTTTTTTCTTTTTAATCTGTGCTGGAGAACCTGTTGACTGAGCGGTTGGTCACTTTCCAAAGTCTGTTTGAGCATTATTTTCACTTACTAAGACCATTGATTTCAGAGTAGCACTGAGGCATAACAGGTGAATTTTGCAAAACACAATATAGGCTTGATGATACATATGATACACTTATTGTATTTATACATACAACAATTTTCAAAGTAATATATTCTATTAAAATTATGTCTCTTAATTTCTGAATATTAAATATAATTCCAATACTTTGTATATTTTTCTTTCATAGTGCTTTATAGTTTTTGTGATATTTTATTATTTTTCCTTTAAACCTATATCTAAACTTGGGTTTCTTTGGTACTTCTGTAATTTAATTGCTGTGTTCTAGGATCTTCTGGATTACTTATTACATGTACATGAATATATAATCAATAATACACATATTATTAATCTGTTTACTTAGAGTTATCTGAATTTGTCTATCAAATTTTCTTATTTATTTCAATGCAGTCTTAACATTTCCTAAGAAATAGAACCTGCATCTAAGAATGGAGATTGATTTATTTTTCTTTCACCATGTATATAGATTTTATTTCATTGTCTTGCCAAATTATTCTTTACTAGAATGCCCAGTTATATGACAGAAAGAAATTGCAAGACCATATTTGCAAAGCCTGTGTACCTAGGGAGAAATATTTCACTTTTTATTCAATTTCACAAAACAGCAGTTGAAAGTTTATTTTAACATCCCTTTACCAGATTGAGGAAATTCCATGTTAGGTTTTATATATATATATATATATATATATATATGAATATAAAATGATAAATGCTTTTTAATGATTTCTATTCTGTTAATACAGAATTTTGCATTGATTATTTTTTTACTATGCAAACCTGTATATTTAGAGTAATGCTTATTATTAATTATTGTAACCCTCTTCATATGTAGCTCATTTTATTTTCTTGTGTTTTTATTTAGGAATTTTGTATATATTCCCATAAAAGTTATTGTGTTGTAAATTTTGTTCTTGTTCTAATCTTTATGATTTAGAAATCAACCTCATGTATGCATCATGAAATGAAGTGAGAGATATTCCATTCTACTCTATTTTGGAAATAGTTGTAAATGTTTTATTGTTTTATTGATTACTTAACTATGAAACTTAGGGTTTTTTGTTTTGCTCCATTGTTGTTGTTGTTGTTGTTGTTGTTGTTGTTGTTTCCTGCATTGTGTTTGTTTCCTTCATGATTCTCTCTCTTTCTCTTTCTTGTCTCTTCATCTGTCTGTCTGTCTGTCTGTCTGTCTGTCTGTCTGTCTGTCTGACTGACTTTCTGTCTCTCTGTTATAGATAGTTTCATGTTATCTGTTTCTTCAGAGATAGCTAAACTGATATTGACTTTCTAGCCTTTTCCTTTCCACCTCACTAAAGTTCATTCCTTTTAGCAGTACTTTCATTGCATACATCTCATGAAGTGCCTACATACTAGGAGATCACAAGGTATTTATTTTACATATATTTTTAATTTCCCTGTGATTTCTTTTCCACATCAATGTTATTTGGGAATAAGTTGTTTAATTTGTATGTATTTTGGATGTGTTTTACTCAAACCTACCAAAAGTATATGTTTTACTTTTTTTTTTTCAATTAAATTCCTTGAAGATTTCTTTACTGCCTATTTTTTTTTTTTTTTTTTTTTTTTTGCACAGAGGATACAACCCCTTTTGCTTTAATATTCCTATCAGGGTAATCTGGTCTGTTTGATTGTTTTTGCCTTATGAGTCAATCGATTATTAAAGTAAATAGTGAAGAAGTCACCTACTATTTTTCCAGTGCTTCCCTTTTGTTCCTTTTCTAAAAATAGAATATCATTTTTAATTTAATGATAAGCAATATGAAAGTAACTGCAAGAACAACAGTGCAAACCAACTGAAATCAGCAGGGCAGTCCTATTAACAGGAGAGCAGAAGAAAATGTCACAGGTAGGTCATTTAGCTGAAATGGCTGCAAGTTACTTGCAAATAAACTCCTTTTACCTATAGTCACTTGATATTTGACAAGGGAGCTAAAACAATACAGCAGAAAAAAGACAGCATTTTCAACAAATGGTGCTGGCACAACTGGCAGTTATCGTGTAGAAGAATGCGAATTGATCCATTCTTATCTACTTGTACTATGGTCAAGTATAAGGGGGTCAAGGAACTCCACATAAAACCAGAGACACTGAAACTTATAGAAGAGAAAGTGGGGGAAAGCCTCGAAGATATGGGCACAGGGGGAAAATTCCTGAATAGAACAGCAATGGCTCATGTTGTAAAATTGAGAATTAACAAATGGGACCTCATAAAATTGCAAAGCTTCTGCAAGGCAAAAGACACTGTCAATAAGACAAAAAGGCCACCAACAGATTGGGAAAGGGTCTTTACCAATCCTAAATCAGATAGGGTTCTAATATCCAATATATATATAAAGAACTCAAGAAGATGGACTCCAAATAACCCCATTTAAAAAATTGGGCACAGAACTAAACAAAGAATTCTCAACTGGGGAATATGGAATGGCTGAGAAGCACCTCNAAAAATGTTCAACATCCTTAATCATTAGGAAAAGGCAAATCAAAACAACCCTGAGATTCCACTTCACACCAGTAAGAATGGCTAAGATCAAAATTTCAGGTGACAGCAGATGCTGGTGAAGATGTG
>NC_034595.1:44354865-44373824 GCF_900095145.1 Mus pahari | reverse complement strand
GAGAGAGAGAGAGAGAGAGAGAGAGAGAGAGAGAGAGAGAGAGAGAGAGATCTCAGTGTCATTTCTGACTTTCACAATGAGTGCCTGTGCTTTTCTCTGTTACTGTCCTGCACACCTCAAGGGGCAACGACTCCCCTGTGTACATAGGATCCATCCTGTCTTAGACAACTCTCCTTGGAGGAGAGGTAGGTAGAAGAACACTATCTCCCTGGAAGAAGAGAATGAGAATATTCCATATGCTGACTTACATATTTCTTCGAATATCTTTTCCTTGATTTATGTGTATCTTTCCATATGTCTCTTTGTCAAACTTTATCGCTGTTACATTTTCTCCTCCATCTCCCAGTTCATATTTAAATATTGAACATAAGCATGTATTCTGCCTCGGAGATCTCGGCTGATTCTCATCTTCATATGAAGTCACTTGTCTGAGGTGACCCTGATGAGATCTAGGGCCCCGCTATGGTATGCTTACTCTATTGCTGACCTCCTTGCCTGCCATGTTTCAATGAACACATTTTCTTCTCTTTTCAATGCTCATACATCTGTGTTTCAAGTAACTTAGAATATTTTTTATTAGGTAAATGTTTAAATAGGTGATATTTTTCTCATATTTGGCTCTTTCATCAATAGAGAACTTTACATTTTTTTCTAGTGCCATCTTTTATATTGAAGTTTATCTTCTATGATACTAATATTTTCAGCCTTTCAGATATTGTAATTCTGTAACCCCATCTGTATCCACTATATCTGTATATTGTACAATGTTAAATTGAAATCTACTCTGGTTAGGTAAAGCCATCCATTTTCAATAAAGTTTATTTAAATTTGTGTTAAATATAATTTTTTTCAGAACTGAAAACCTCAACTACAATAACTTTGTTAGGATTCTCTTATGTTCACCTCATCATTTTTAAGTTTGAATTTTTCATATGTTCATGAGACTATACATCTATTACTTCATTAAAGTTTTCAATAATATTTGGGGGCATACTCAGTTACACTATTGGACCAGTCAAATTTGAGTCCTACCAAGAATCAAGAATTTAGTTGAAATTCCATTATTACTGTCCTATTGTTAATTACTGGGGGCGGAGGCTTTCTTCTCTGTGAGTAAAATTAGCATTATTATTAAAATTCAAATTATTGCCCCTTTCACCATCTGACATGTGAGAACACAGAGTTTCACACATGAAGATAACGCAGCACAAAAAGGCGCTATCTTAGAGGAAGGAAATATTTTTATCAAATAAAATCCTTGCTAGTGCTTGGTTCTTAAATTTCTAGTACTGGGAATCAATAAATTTCTGTTAATAAATTACCAGTCTGAAGGATTTTGTTAGGTACCACAAAAATAATGGATAAAGGTGGACATGTTTACTGGGATAAATTTTGGCCAGTTTTAATTTATTCTGAACACAGGAGTCTTAAGTAGTTCTAATTTCATTGTATCCCTAGGATAACTTCCACATGTATTAAAAGTCTCTTAATGCTCACAAATTTTGTTGTGCAATTAATCTATGAAATGTTTACACTGTCATTTTAATGTGGAAAATAAACATTATTCTGTAAGCAAACTCAGTTCTTAGTTCTGTGATTGGTATAAGCAATTCACAATCTGTTGTAGTAAGAGGTTCCTTTTAATCTACATTTGAAACCAAAGTGAAATGCTAACTTAATAGTATTTGTAGGTTCTGAAACTAAGTGTCTAAAAATTATGCATTTATATCCTTAAATATTTTTTAAGACCCTCCACAGTACCAAGTTCTCTGTACCCATTCCATTTGTTGATAACTATGATCTTTATACTAACCTAATACACAGACTTTTGGCAGTTGGGTACCTGAAGTGAAAATCATGAGGATGAAAGCAGGACAGCAGCAAGAAGAGGGGAGATGAAGCAAACAGTAATTCATTGGCTTTTCCTTTTTTCCGAACTGATTCAATGTTCAAAAAAATATGATTATAAATGACATCACTTGAGCTACACATTTTTCTGCTGATCTTTGGACAGCTGAATCTTACATTGTGTATACACTATTCTGTGCTAATGGACTCACAGAATTACAATATGTTGAAGAATTTTATTTGATAATATGAAATTTCAGATTTGTTTAGGTACCTGTATTCTGAAACTCGAGAGTACACACAGTAATATTATTTTTCATTCATTCATGATTTTATTGATGCACCTACAATTAAGATATTGTTTAAACTGGAAGAATACATGTTTTGTGTTAAATAATAGCTATGGTATGCATAGTCCCATGGATTGTACAATAGAATGAACAACAGAAATATGAGTTATTTGCTACGCAAATAAATGTTTCAAGAAGACAGGATGCTGTATCACTTAAAAGACTAGGATTTTGGTCATCAAGACTATCTTCAAAATATTTATCTTTCTACACCTGCCTTACTTATTCAATTATATAAAATAGTCTAACAGATATAAGAGGCCCAGAGATGCCCAAATCAATTTAGAGTATTGTCATTCCCCTTCACTTTGACTGTTGGACAAAAATGGGTATTACTTGATTTAAAAGAAAAAGAGAAAAGTCTAATTTTTTGTATTTATGTGCTTTAATATTTTATCTGTGTGTATGTAAATGCACTACATGAATTCCTAGTGATAGCAGAAGCCAAAAGAAGGCACTGGGTACTCTGGAACTAGAGTTAAGGATGGCTACCACTAGCCATGTTAGTAAAGTGAATTTAATCTGGTTCTTTCTGCAAATGTTCCAAGTGTTCTTAACCACTGGGCTAACATTTAAGCCCTATTGCTTTTATATTATGGTTTAGTAATTATTGGTCATTTAAATCATATATATTCTCCAAAGAGCATCATGGCATTTAGTGATTCCACTGTATTATGATGGAACTTACCATTGTCTTTAAAATAGAACGTTGTCCAACACTTTGGTAATGATTAATTCAGGACTAACTCCTAGGGCTAAGGAGATGGATCAACAGGTCAATTTCTTAGTACTTAAGTTGACAGCCTGGGTTTGATCCCCAGCACCTGTATAAAAAGCCAGGGATGACAGCATGTTCCTGTAATCTTGATTCTGGGCGGTGATAACAGAAGAATACTGGAGATTGCTGCTTAGCTACTCTAGTACAGATGGTGAGCTCTGGGATCAATGAGAATGAGTTTCTCAAAAAGTAAGGTGGAGAATTGTAGCTGAGCAACATTTGGCCCCAGAGGTGCTCATACTCCTATACCCACAGGAAAATGTAATATATAAATAACAACAACAGCAACAACACATACACACTGTCTATCAAAAAAACAAATCACAACTAATAAAATGCAAAATAAAAAATATTTTAATGTGTCATTTCATTAGTATTAAAGTTAGAGAACAATTTAAATTTATAATTGTCAACACAGGTTTTCATTGATTAATTGTTAGTTCTGAACATAATGTCTTCACTTTATCTCCCATTGGACAAGTTATACTAAAATATATTTTTAATAGAACTTCTTAGTGTGAGGCTTGTTTATAACATAAATTGCTTAACATAACCTTTATCTAAGATGAAAAGATTCCTTAATATAATTTTCTTCATGATATCTAGATTGAACAGAGGTCATCTCTAGGGATACATCATTTTTCAATTTTTATTTTATGGGCCAATTATATTACTAGCAAAGCAATGAAGGCATAATTTTCCACATTGTAATTGACAATGAAACCCAGTCTTGAACTCTCATTTAAATTTTTTTGGGGGGGTCTCTTATAGAAAAAAACATTCAACAAATAGATATGTAAAAACTCTTCCTTATTTTCCTTCTAGGACAGCAATAAGGTCCAATCTATGCAAAGAGACATAACTCCATGAGTGAGATCAGTTTCTTTGGCTCTCTCCAATGTCTGTGGTTTCATAAGTGTCTATAAAATTGAGCATACGTTCTGAGCTTTGATATTCTGTGATTGCCATAGCAGCCTCTATGTGGAAATGCGCTTTCAAGGGTGTTTTATTTCCTATTTGCCACACTTCATACCACAGAGTAGTACCTAAAAGTTAAATGCATTTTCGTGAAATGGGCCACAGGATAAAACAGTGCATAAGAAGAAGGCAATAGGGTGCAACACAAGTGTGTTGTGGAAGTGAGTAAACCAGATGTCAGCGAGGCTTGAGCTCAGCGGTGGATGTGTTAATTTTCCCCTAGATCTACTCAGGAAGCTGGCAGGCAAAATCCCTTGCCTCACAGATCAGGGAAATAGCTCAGAGAAAGCTTAGAGGCAGAAAATGCCATTGACAGGGGAAATTCACTGAACTCTACTTTTTAAAGAGAAAGCAAAATTTTTTTTTAGCAGATATTTTGTTGTTCTTGGTTTAGTAGCAGATTTACACCATTAACAATGTCAAGATACAGACTGTAATGGAACAGATTAAGAGAAGAAGCATTGATGTTAGGCTTTCAGAGAGACCTAACCAATCCCTAGTCTCCTTAATTTGATCAAAATAAGATTGAAGTGCAATGAGACTTAGTGTAATGGACATCATTCTCTGTCTGTCAAAACCAATATTTCAGCCTTACAGCATTGGATGACTTTAAATGTGCATGTTTATATTTAAAATCAAATTATTATATTAAATTAAGGTATAAATATCATAAGCTGGGCATGAATAGGTGACTTTATCCCTCCTTCATTCTGCAGGCATACTTCTGGAAGGCTGGATCTCAGACAGAAATAGTAGTCCTGAAACTCAACATTTTGAAAATAATAAACTAGCCACCAAATTTTATACTGTATTAAATTCATATTATGTCTCTATTATGAGTTAAGATGTGGGAAATTTGCTCATGTGATGAAGCTTGACTATTCATACAGATTTAGAAATAAGAATTATATTCAAAGGACTAGATAGATGCCCAACATTTTAAAAGTATGGTATTAGGTTGTCATCTCTAAATGTGTTTGGCTGTACTCATGGCTGTCATGAGACACATGTGGCTTAAGGTCTCCTGGCTGGAAATACCAGAAATAATAAGGAACCTGGATAGAAGATGCTTCCTTTAGATACAGAGGCTAGTAGGACCTCTGAATAGGTGGAAATTGGACAGATTATAAGGAAATGTATAGCCGAATCATTCACAAACCTGGAAAACTAAAATTAAAATCTTAGCACTAAGAGCTTCTCCTTTTGGGAATGTGGAAGATCCAAAAGCAATCCTGTGTTTCAGGACTGAAATGGTGGACAGTACTGGGAAAATCCTGGGATATCAGGAGAGTGATAAGTGAGAGACTTTTATTTGATATTAAATACCTTTGGAAAGAATCTCATGCAGAAAGTAATGTGTCCAGACTTATTTACTATGGGAATTCTGGCAGCAACACCAACTGGATTCAAAGTTACAGTCTTGTCAAAGATTTTGTTTTGTTTGTTTGTTTGTTTGTTTGTTTGTTTATGACTTAATATTTGCTCAAAACTAGAGTATGTAATTCTGTTCAGTGAATATAATATATAACATCATATAAATTGTTATGATCCATATTCGGAGGCTTTATATTGAGCAATATATGCTGATTTGCAGCTAATCTTCACTGCAAAGCTAAACTATTTGAACCCTCACTTTGCAAACAACAGCAGAATGAGCCAAACTTTCTTAATATCATATAAAGAATAATCAAAAGAGCCCGTTTTCACATTTCATACCAGAGATCTGTCTTCCATTTTGGATATTTTCTTAACAAATATTGTCATTCAGTTCTCATCATATGTTATTAAAACACCCTTGGAGTAGCTTCAGTTTAAATAAAAAGCATTAGCATACAATTAAATAGAGCATGTTAAACAACAGTTTTAAGTGGAAATTTACTATAAAATACTTCTTTATTGGAATAGATGCAGGTATATGTAGAGAACTGATTTTGTTAAAACACATGGCAAGTATATGAAGTAGTTTAAAACGGGTTAAATAATACCCAATACATAGGGGTTAATACAAGCCCTTGGGGGGGGGGTTGTTTATTTCTAACTGTTGGAGAATTAATTTGTCATGCACCAGGGGATGCCAAACTCCAATTAACACCCTGTGTGTGCTCAGCACATTTGTAATGGACTGGATGAAAACTATGATAGGAGCAAAGGTCTCTGTCCTCCACAAACAAGTGATAGGCACATAGTTTCTGAGAGTTAAACCAGAATTCGGTCCAGAAGACTGGCTAGTCTACTTGCTGCTCAGTGAAAACTGGAACATTTTCATATTCCCCACCTCAAATTGCACAACCACAATGATATTGGGCCCCACTAGAAAGCCATGCTAGTTATAGGTTGCAGATTCAACTATACTTTTTTATCTCCACTGAAAATATTAAGGAACTCAAGTTTTAAGAAATGAATAATTATTCTAAATTGCATGAGGTAATATATGTTTGTTTTATCCAAATACATCTAAGTTAAAAAAAAAAAACAATTTTAAATGAGTGTTTTGGTACCACCATTTTAAGTCATAATCTAAACTCTTTTCAAGCTACTTTATTGTCAATATACACTCATGTATATTGACCAAAGAAACATTTCAGATAAAGTTTGTACTGCTTTAATAGTAATTTTGACTTGTGTTGCTAAACATTGAACTTCAGATTTTTAAATTAGATATTTTCTTTATTTACATTTCAAACGCTATCCCAAAAGTTCCCTATACCCTCCCCCGCCCCTGCTCCCCCACCCACCAGTACCACTTCTTGGCCCTGGCATTCCCCTGTACTGGGGCATATAAAGTTTGCAAGACCAAAGGGCCTCTCTTCCCAATGATGCCCGAACAGGCCATCTTCTGCTACCTATGCAGCTAGAGACATGAGCTCTGGGGGTACTGGTTAGTTAATATTGTTGTTACACCTATATGGTTGCAGACCCCTTCAGATCCTTGGGTATGTTCTCTAGCTCATCCATTGGGGCCCCTGTGTTCCATCCAATAGCTGACTGTGAGCATCCACTTCAGAGTGAATTTCAGTTTTTTAAACAACTAAATATTATTGCAATATATTCGAAGCACTCTTTCCCCAAATTAAATGTTGCTCTTGCAATTTAAATTATCTTGCCTTCTACACTATGAGTTAAATTTTAAATTTAAAAGAGTTAGTGTTATTCCCCCCCTTGTATTACTGCCTCTACACTATTCTTCCATTGCCCCACATTAATATAATCCTTCCTTTCCATTCCATTATTATCCTCTAATTCTTTATACCTCTGGGTTTTTACATCTTCTTTTGAAGTTCCCCTTTCCTTGTTATTTTTTTTTTTCATTTAACCTCTGTAGATATTTCAAGGGAGACACATATATTCAAGGATTCAAAGCTAATATCCATAAATGAGAGACAACCTATGAAAATTGGATCTTTATGTCTGGATTATATCACTAAGAATGATTGTTTAGTGTTCTATACACTTAAATATTTATTTAATAATTTTATTATTTTGTGCAGATAAGACACATTATTTTATTATCTATTCATCAATTGAAAGTCATTTTCTTTTCTTGTTTATTGTAAGAGCAGCAATGAACATTGATAATCTGATGTCACTACAGTATTATGAAGAAACATTTTAGTGTATATCCAACAGTGTGACATAGTTGAATCTTATAGAGTAATAAATATCACTAAATTTTTACCAAAAGTTTATATGCAACCCTATCTACTACTGTATAAGATACACAATTAGACATAGTATTAAAGCTTTTTTTTTTAATGACTCAGAACTGTGTTCTTAGATCAATATATCTTATTGATACAGGCTTACACAAGCCTTATCAGATAAGCATCTATTTTCAGTACACGCTTTTAAACACTGAGAATCAGAACTGGCTAAATATAAAGGATAGAGATATGTTACATATATAAATCATGTTCTCTTCCAAAGACTTAGGAATCATGGTAGAAGAAGGCAGAGAACAAGTATAAGAACAAGAGGCATCTAATGAATTCAAAAGTGTCTTCTGGGCAGAACAGAGCAGTTGCACATATGAACTCACAGTAGTAAACAAGACAAGTGAGAGATCAACCTAGACCAAATTGCAGCATGACACTGGGGAGGGGATCAAAAATTCTCATACACAATCAATGGGCTATAGTCTGTAGTTGCTGGGAAAGTGGATGTAAATTTTAATTTACTAAGCATGGAGACCTAAAAAGTAGTTAATACTGAAGTAAAAGGCAATATAATCAAAAATAGTGACAGCACAGTTCTGTTATGACAGATCTAAAAATAAGACATACCTTTAGCTCCATAAGAAAGGGAGTTAGATCTGAGGTAAGTTGCAAGAGAGTGGACAGAATGAAAACATATTATATAAAATTCTCAAAGAACTAAAATAATTGTAAATATGAACAAGAAATAACTAATAAGTATAATAATAAAATACAGTAAAATTTTGAGAAAAAGTGGAGTATATTGTGAAATAAAATAATATTAGAATTCCAAAAAATAAAGTTTAGTTGTCATTTAATGATACAGTCACCTTTCAACATTATCAGCTCTTTGTTTGTTTTTCTGCTGTCATTTTGTTTTGCTTTCATAATATTGAGGATAGAAAATGAAATAATATGAAATTTATTTACAGAAGTTTTATTTCATTTGGTATAATAGAATACATGAAAGCATATTTGGGGAACTACGTGTCCAGAATCATACTTCACAATTGATAATTATTTGTCATGTTAAAAATTGAATAGCAAATATGAATTTAAAAAATCTCAATTTTTTATCCCATCATTGACTTTAGATGATAACACTGAAGAAGCCAGTGTTCCTCTCTTCCACCTCATGGGGTCTCTTCTAGTCACTGGTCATCCTCACCTTGTATTGATATCATAGGTATGGTGCCATGTTCTTTGTCTTTGAAACCATTGTGAAATAACATTCTTGGAGGAAACAACCCAAAACTCTCCTACTAGTGTAGGAAAGTTCTATTTGCAGGGAAGTGAAAATGACAGTCATTGCTCTAGCTGCCCCATTTAATTATGAATACGTTGGGAAGATTTGGGAAGATAACAGCACAGCATAAGGAAAGACTAAGCAAGCTGTCAAAGGAAACAGGGCAGCCCTCTATTTAATCCCTGAAGCAGAGTGAGGCAAAGATCCCTCCTTTCTGATGCCACTGAAGCAGCGCCATCTGTTGCATACTTTCTTGTTTCCCAATATAATTTTGGTAAATTTACGTATATGTGTATTCTACTTGTGTACGTGTATGGTGTGTGTATGTGCAGTGACTTTGGAGGCTATTAAGGCATCAAGTCTTCTGGAAACAGAGTTATAGGCCATTGTTATCTCCAGGGTTGTTGGGAACTGAACTTTGGTTTTCTACAAGAGTAAGAAGATCTCTTATCCACTAATCCATCTCTTTAATATATTGGTTGTGTCTTTAAATAGGTAAGGCTGTAGAACCTACTGAATATATTTTTTTCTGTTTAAAAATAACCATTACAGAAAAGAATCGAATACTCAGAGCAAAGTATATAAAACCTTTTACTAAATAATAAAAGTAGGATGTTGTCAATGTGTTTTATTTTAATGTGGTCAAGAAATATCTCCATAACAGTTTCTGGTGCCCAGAGTTCTAATGGGTTTATGATTGCTAATGGCTTTAATCTCATCGTCTGTGATGGCAGAGTTTTAAATCTATTTACTTCAATTTCCTGCCATGCATTAGAGACAAGGATGATATTTGCAGGCTTGTGGGCTTTGTGTTACACATTTTATTACATTAGAAAGTACACAGACTTTTATATCAGCAAGTTGACTGGAGAGTTTCAGAGATGGGAAAACAAAAAGAGAACAGTCATCAAATACGGTTTCAGAATGACCACTATAAATAGTCCAGAGGTTTATGGTAGACTGGGGCAGGGAAGTGCTTTGTTTTCCAAGGACATTTTGCCAGTGTTGGCAGCATCTGAGTCTAAAAAGTGACAGATTGAAGCAGCATGCATTTCCTGCTGGTGTATGTGATAGAATGTATTCTCATGATCATAACTATCTGTATCCATTCATGACCTAGGATCTTGCTTTATTTTGATATTGTTTGTATACTGTATTTATAGCTAATATATTTGGATTTTCTTATACAATAGTGATAGTAGAGAGAAGAACCAAGGTTATATTAATAAATTTACCTCCTTTCTCTTGTTTTAACACCAGAAATCAATATGATAGTATTATTTTTTTCTAGAATCTTTCTAATATTATACAAATTATTTCAATTCTCTTTGCTTCAAAAATTTTCATTTAAAAAAATCCATTTATTCAAAACAATTTTTAAATTTAAACGTAACTTGAACATGTACTTCTCAGACCCCAAGCCCTTCTATATCCTCCCCCCCCCCCTGTTTCCTAACCCAAAATTAACAAAGAAAACAAAAAATCAAATAAAATAGAGAGAATCTTGAAGCAATTCCATTAAGATCAGGACAACACAAGGCTGACTACTCTTTCACTGTCCATTCCATATAGTACTTAAAGTTATAGCTATAGCAATAAGACAGCAAAAGTAAATCAAGGGGATATGAATGGGTAAGGAAGAAGTCAATGTATCACCATTTACAGATGATATGATAGTATATATAAATGGACCTGAAAATTCTATCAGAAACGACCTACAGCTGAGAAACAACTTCAGCAAATGGACTGGATATAAAATTAACTCAAACAATTCAGGAACCTTCTTTTATACAAATGATTGATGGACAGAGAAAGAAATTAGAGGTACAACATCCTTCATAAGACACACAAATAGTATCAAATATCTTGGTATAACCCTAACTGAAGGGACAGATACGGATGACAAGAATTTTAAGTTCCTGAAGAAATAAATTGAAGAAAATATCAGAAGATGGAAAGATCTCCCATGTTCAAGGATAGGTAGGATTCATATAGTAAAAATGTCCATTTTACCAAAAGCAATCTACAGGTTCAAAGCAATGCAAGAAAATTTCAACACAATTCTTTACTGACATTTAAAGAGCAATTCTCAGCCTCAAATGGAAAATCAAAAAAAGAAAACAAAAACAACAAACAAACAAACAAACAAAAAACACACCTCAGGCTAGCTAAAACAATCTAAACTACAAAAGAGCTTCTGAAAGAATCATATCACCATCCCTGACCTCAGGATATATTATAGTGCAATAGTCATACATACTACAAATTATTGGTACAGAAACAGACAGGTTGATCAACGGAATCGAACCAATGGCTCTGAAATAAACCTACACAACTATGGACCCTTGATTTTTGACACAGAAGCCAAGACCATGCAATGGAAGGAATAAAGCATCTTCAAAAAATGATGCTGATATAACTGCATGTGTGCATGTAGAAGAAAACAAATAGATCCGTATTTATCAACCTGAACAAAACTCAGGTCAAAATGGATAAAGGACTTCAACATAAAACTGGATAAATAAATTTCATAGAGGAGAAAGTTGGAAATAGCCTTAAAATTTTTGGTACAGGAAAATTTGCTGAACTGAACTCCAATAGCTCAGGCTCTAATATCAGCAACTGATAAATGGGACCTCATGAAACTGCAAAGCTTTTAAAAGGCAAAGGACATTCCCAATACGATAAAATGGCAGCCTACAGATTGGGAAAACAACTTTTTCTAAACCTACATTTGATAGAAGACTAATATCTAAAATATATGAAGAACTCAAAAAGCTAGACTCAAAACACCAAATAACTCAATTTAAAAATGTAGTACAGAGCTAACCAGAGAAATCTCAACAAATGATCTCAAATGGTTATGAAGCACTTAAAGAAATGGTCAACATCCTTAGTCATCAGGAAAATGCAAATCAAAATGAACCTGAGATTGCACCTCACACCTATCAGAATGGTTAAGATAAAAAAAACTCAAGTGATAGCACATGTTGGCAAGGATGTGGAGAAACTGGAACACTCCTCCACAGCTGGTAGAATTGTAAATTGGTGGATCTTCAGAAAACTGTAAATGGTTCTACGTGACGACCCAGATATATCCCTCCTGGGCATATACCCCAAAGATGCTGCAGCATATCACAAGGACACATGCTCTACTACGTTCACAATACAGAAACAACCCAGAACTCCTTCAATTAAAAAAAAAATAGATGCAGATAATGTGGTTTGCTTACACAATGGAACTCAGCTATTAAAAATGGAGAATCGCCGGGCAGTGGTGACCCACACCTTTAATCCCAGCACTTGGGAGGGAGAGGCAGGTGGATTTCTGAGTTTGAGGTCAGCCTGGTCTACAGAGTGAGTTCCAGGACAGCCAAGGCTACACAGAAAAACCCTGTCTCAAAAAGAAATTAAATTAAATTAAATTAAAACAGAGACATCATGAATTTTAAAGCCAAATGACTGGAACTAGAAAATATCCTGAGTGAGGTAACCCAGACCCAAAAGGACATGCATGGTTTATGCTCACTGACAAGTGGATATTAGTCCAAATGTACAGAATCCCCACAATACACCCACAGAGCCTAAGAAGTTAAACAAGAAGGAAGGATCAAGTGAGAATGCTTCAATCCACTTTGAAAAGGGAACAAAATTACTACAGAGGGAGGAGAGGGAGGGACCTTGGTGGAAAAGGGGAGAAAAGGGGTTGATATCCTTTTCACCCCATTGGGGGGCCTACCTAATTACTGGCCATGGTCTCTTCAGGTTCCATCACCCCGCTGTTGGGTATTTCAGATAAGGTCACTGCCATTGAGTCCTGGGATTTGCAAACAGTTTCAAATCTTAGGTTTCTATGATTTTCTAGAGATTCCCCCACCTAATACCCACCCCTGACAATTGCATATATCCACTCTTTCTCTTGATCCTCTGTTTTCATGAGTCTCTGTATTTGTCACATCTATTGGCCAGGAAAAACCTCTATGACAGCAACTGGACAAGGCATTTGTCTATGACTACAGATGAACCTCATTAGGAATCACTTGATTGATTTTTCCTAACCAGTCCTGTTTGGTTCTAACCGTTATCTCTGGGCTATCCATTCACCTGTTCCTGGCTCCTCAAACAATGTTGGACATGAGCTTTATACATTGAAGTAGCCCTGGAGTTGAATCACCTATTGGATGGTCAATCCCACAAGTTCTCTGCCACCCTTGTCCCCAGCACATGTGCAGTCAGGACAAATTTTTGTTCAAAGATTTTGAGATGGGTTAGTGTCCAGGCTTCTCTTTTGGCAGCCTTCAGAGTACCCTCCTCTGCTAAAAAGCGAAGCACACGGACATAAAGTTTTTTTGCTTGTAGCAGCTCAACCTCTTCATGGTCAATAAACTGTGGATGTTCTCAGCAATGGAGTCTTACTGTCAGTTTGTGGAGAGGAACCCTACGACCGAGCATCTGCCTTGGTTGTTTGGCAATCTCTAGAGGACTCACCTCTGCCAACAACTCAACCAAATTCAATTCACTCCTGCCACTGTGAGCCTTGCCTGGATCAAAAGGATTGCCAGTTCAGATTCCACATCTTCCATTGCAAGGAGTCCCCACTAGAATTAGCCTCATATATTACAGTAGTTGACACTGCTCTGAGTTTCTAAACCATCCTTCAAATGCCTCCAATTCCAGTTCTCTCTGCCTGCAGTCTCCTCCTCCCTCCCATTTAACATACACTTATAAGTAAATACATATCGTATTTGTCTTTCTGTGTCTGGGCTACCTCACTCAAGATAATTTTTTTCTAGTTCCACCATTTGTTTGCAAATTTTATGTCAGTGTTTTGTTTTTGTTTTTGTTTTTGTTTTGTTTTTTTAAATAGCTGAGTAATACTCCACTGTGTAAGTGCACATTGTCTTTGTTTTTTGACTGAGGGGTATCTAGGTTGTTTCCAGTTTCAGGATATTTTCAATAAAGCTATAATGAATGTATGGTGGGCAAATATGATAAGATAAATCAAGAGATGAAGAAGATGAAGAAGAAAAATCAACACAAGTAAAAGAGCCCAAGAGAAGACACAAGAATCAGAGATCTTTTGTATTCCTCACTCAGGAATCCCATTAAAAACACTCATCTAGAAGTAGGATGTATTTGTTGTGGATCTAACACATACTTAGGCAGAACCTGTGCATGATACCTCAGCCTCTGTGATTTCCGATGAACTATAATCATGTTGACTTCAATGGTCTTACTTGCTGTCTTCTTCTTCTGCTGGCCCTTACACTCTTTCTGCCTTCTTTGACACAGGGTTTCTGATCTGATGGGAGGGATTTGATGGAAAAATACCACTTAGGGATAAGTGTTCCAAGGTCTCTGACACTCTTAGTAATATGTGGCCATGGGTTTCTATTTTTGTGCCCATCTGATGCCATAGGAAGCATCACAGGTGAAATCTAAGAAGGGCACTGAACTATGAGTACAGCCAAATGTCATTAAGTGCCCCTTTATTAATACAGGTTTGTTTTCTTTTTTTTTGTCAGAGAATTTGCTTATTTGTTTGTTTGTTTACTTTTTAACATTTCAAGTCATTTATGCCTGTATTGTGGTTTCCCATTTTGTGCTTTTAATAGGATATCTGTGTGGGAACATGTGTGTCTCTGCATCTTTTATGTGTTTCTTGTACCTTTTCTTTGGATTTTTTTTGTTTGTTTTGTCCTATTTTGCTTTGTTTGCCTTTATGTTTTTTCTTTTTTCTTTTTCCAATCTTGTATTAGGTATTTTCTTAAGGCCAGTACCTTTTTATTTTCCCTTGGGGTATATAATCTCCAGTACTATCCATCAAGGCCATCCAAGAATTATCAGGTATGAGTTACGTCTCCCGAAGTGGGCCATAAGTCATATCAGACATTATTGGGTATTTTAAAAAGCTTTATGTCAATATTATATCTTATATAATACGTAGTATATCTTGTATCTAGGTAAAAGGTTAATGACTGTATTTAGATTTATATTACTCAATTGATAGTGTTTTGAGTACCATCCTTTACCAAAAATGCTACAATGTATGGGAAAAGGCTTTATCTAAGCTTGAGCTCAGCATCTCCATGTTCAATACAGTTGTTGATTTCAGCAATATGGCCTTGCTGTCATATTGGAGAGAACAACATATAGTCTTGGGAATAGCCTGGGTTGTTTGCATATTTTCTTCATACCTTTAGCCATTAACTCAATTAGTCATATCCTAATATCCATAATGGAAATGTTGTTAGGTAACAAGCAATGGCCACTTGGGATTCTCACTACAATTATTGAGTGGTTTCATTTAGATCACTATCATATATGTATATATTCTATGAAGTTTTTACTATATTGGTTTCCATACTACCTTTCAAATATCCCTTAGCAGTATATCCCTCTATTCCCTCAACCCCTCTCCCTCTTTCCTAATTGAAGCCTCCCATTCCAGATCCCAGATTCCATCCAGATCTATCTATTTCCTTTTAGTTTCTAACATCTTATTTTAATAAAAACTAAAATTCGATGGTACAATAAAAAGGAAACTATAGTTTAAAAGGCACAAACATATGATTTACTAAATCTATTCACTTACTTTGGGTCATAGAACCCATCTATGTAAATCCTACCATCAAACAAATCCATGAATATGTGTCATTTGTCTTTAAAACATGAAGAAAAATTCTAGTGTTTTCAGAAATAAGCAAAACAATTTAAATAAAATTTTCAAATGCATCAATATTTTAAAGATTTTAATAGCTACCTTCTTTGTTCTCTGAACTTTTCTGGTTTTAATGTTATGATTCTTGTGTGTGTGTGTGTGTGTGTGTGTGTGTGTGTGTGTGTGTGTGGGTGTGTGTTATGTGTGTCCCAGTTTCTTTTTATTTATTGTTTTGTTCTTTTATTTCCTTTTTTAAAAGTATGGAGGCTCAAGTAGAAGATGTAGATTTTTGTCTGTTTATGCTTTCTTAAAAAAACAATAAAACAAAAGCTCCTTTTGTGTTCATAAAAATTGACAGAAAAGCACCTGGACAGAAGAGTGGCCAGTGACCAGCCCCCACCCACACTGGCTTCTC
This sequence comes from Mus pahari, assembly GCF_900095145.1. Classification (NCBI taxonomy): domain Eukaryota; kingdom Metazoa; phylum Chordata; class Mammalia; order Rodentia; family Muridae; genus Mus; species Mus pahari. The sequence continues at coordinate 44,357,856 of NC_034595.1, read as the reverse complement.
CTTGGGACAAGTGTACACCTGCACAGGACAGTGCTGAGAATCTCTCTCCTTCCTCCATAGCTGTCTCCTGTCCCTGGCCGCCACCTCTAAGCAACTCCCTAACATCCACAGATCAGGTCTCCAGTTTTTTTCTTCTCTTTCACACACCAGTTAGTTCATAAATTTTTTGTTTTACATTTTTTTACACCAATGTAACAAAAAGATGGAGGGAATTAGTGTTAGTGTATCTGTGCCTATAAATGGGCAAGGGAAGGAAAAAGAGGGACAGGAAAACAAAACCACAGGGTATCTATGGAAACGTTGTGGGAAGCTGGCCTTAGAGCTAGAGAAGGGTGGTTCTCAGAATTTATTTTGTGGAAGAGATTGTGTGGTCCACACAAACTGTTATGTGACCTATCAGGGAGAGAAAGGAAGAGGGAAAACAAGCAAAAAATGAGTTTCCTAAAGAAAGGAACATAGCAAGTGTCTGGTGTGTCCAGTTAGCATGAAGCACAGGTTTTTGGGTTTTTTTGGTTTTTTTTTTTTTTTTTTTTTTTTCGAGACAGGGTTTCTCTGTATTGCCCTGGCTGTCCTGGAACTCACTTTGTAGACCAGGCTGGCCTCGAACTCAGAAATCCNCCTGCCTCTGCCTCCCAAGTGCTGTGATTAAAGGCGTGTGCCACCACGCCCGGCTGAAGCACAGGTTTTTAACACTACTAATTTCTCTTATTGTATGGTGTTTAACAGAATGGTTTTAGAAATATCATTTATCAAATAGAAATGGTTTTAGAAATATCATTTATCAAAGAGCCTCAATAATGTGACTTAAAAATTATACAAGTTCAATGACAACCAGTGTGTCTTATATATAAGCTTAAAGTTAACCATTGACATTTAAAGCTATATAATCATTTACAAATTTATAATATACTTTACAATTAAATTAGAAATAAGTTTACCTATAAACCACTTAAACATTAAATATTAATAATAATTTCTCATAATTTTTATTAACAAATATAATGTCTCTAGCAACTTTGTTAATGGAAATCCTTGACTAGTTGTTTTTAGGACAAATAGATGAATAGATGGATGGATGGATGGATGGATGGATGGATGCGTAGATGAATGGATGGTTGGTGAATACATGAATATGTATATAAATAAATAATGTTTATGCAAAATATATTATAGGCAACAAATTATTAAAATATACAGTTCCTATGTGGTTTTCAAATGTAGCTGTTATCATCATTTAAAGATGAAAAGCCATTAACAACAGGTACTTGGGTAATGATACATTGTGGTAGAATGATGATAATCCCTTGAGATATCAAATGATTCACTGGAACATATGCAGAGAGAAAGAAAGATTGGATTTTTGCACTGGAAAGTATTTAGAGACTTAACCTAATAGTCTACATGATTTATTCACAATTCACTGTCCAGACCCCTCCAATGACCTTCTCAATTTACAGGAGGCCCAAGGAATGCAAGAAGAACAGAAACAGTCAAACAACAGTAAGTGACTTTGTTACAGAATAAAATAATGCAATGGAAACTTTCAAGAACTTTCCAAAGGTTACTTGGAATGGTGGTTAGTTTTTATACACTGGGAAAATTTAGCAGTAAGCAAAGACATATCAGCATTCCAAAGGGCAACCTGTTTTATGTGTGCAAAACAAAAGGTAAAGGCAATCTTTTAAACATGCCAAAAACCAAAATGATTAGTTTTCAAAAGCAGATTAATGGTGTTACATATTTTAATGCAAAGCAAATTATTCATCATTCAGAGCTGTAATACATGGAGAGTTTGAGCCAGATTATATGATTTGTCATAGTTATAATTGATATCACTTTATACTTGAGATTCAGGCAAAACTTCTAACAACTAATCAACAACTCATTTATAAATGGATATTTAAAAATAATTTAAATAACCATGGCAAATATTAAAATATAAAATAGAACACATAAAACAAATATTTTAAAAATATTAATGTTGCACATATTCTTACTAGTTTTGGTGACAAATTCTGGGACTTTAAGGATTATGTGGCAATTACAACCACTAACTCCATAGATAAAGTATTAAAAGGAATAAGCCATTTAAGTAAAACAAATCCCTTTTACTGAAGGCATAACATTTACCTAGATTGCAGACTCAGATTAAACTTAGACTATTCAAAGTTGTGTCATAAATTTACACTCATGTACACAGAAATGAAGCACAAATAAATGAAGTAAAAATAAAGAGAAATATAACAAAGCAGTCAAGAAAATTAATAACACAAATAACATTGAGAGTCACAGAAGGAATCTGTAGATTTTAACATCAATGTCTACCTGTTTCTTTCAAATAATTGAGGTAAGATAGTTTATAAAACACAGGAGATATAAGTACTTGAAGAAAAATAAATATGTTCGGTTTGAAAAACTGTCTGACTCCAGAAAACAGATTAGAATTAAGTAACAAGTCTATTCTAGAAGTGCCATCAGAGTGTAGGAAAAATAAGACATTATTCATATTAGGAGGAAAATTTTTTACTAATGCATCCTAAATAAAGAGGAGAAAATCAACAAACAGAATATAACAGTCACAAAATAAAAATAATATTTAATTTAAAATTAATTTCGACTAAGCAAAAATTGATTATTAACAAGGTGAGGGGGGCCCAAATTCATGATAGCTTTAAAAATGTGTCATTTTGGTGTCAAATATCTATGTCTTGACCATAAGTGAATACAATTTATTTTTTAAAAATGCCTTCTCTTTTATTTTAGTGTAGAAAGACAGACTACATACTGCTGTGTTTATTATTGCTTAGATCTTTTCATATATGACAGTTCAAGTTATTACTTGGATAAATTTAAGATTAAATAGATACCTAATAGAGAATTACACACATTTTATAGCTCATAATGATTGAGAAGGAGACTGAAATAAAAGATTCAAGGAAATATCTGTATGAGGAAATGTAGTGTTCCTGCCTGCACGCAGACCGGCGCCTT
>NC_034595.1:44345633-44352595 GCF_900095145.1 Mus pahari | reverse complement strand
GTCCTGCCACGGCGGTCCGGCGGTGGGCGGTCCGGCGGTGGGCGGTCCTGCGACGGCGGGCGGCACTCTGGTATTCCTGCTGGAGGAGGAGTGGTTAGTGGGGGTGGTAGGCACCAACAAGGAAAAAGTTTATATAGCTGGAAAATAATAATGATAGTAAAGGCACAAAGAACAGCAAAGCAATGTGGATTGGTTGGTTAATATTTATGAAGTTGATCCTCTTGTCAATGACACACAAACACTGGACAAAGAAAACCAAACTAAAACATGGAAAATACTCTCCAAACTAATTTCTCTTAAGAGAAGTTAGTTTGGAGAAGAAATGCAGACTTTATTAAACATAACCTATTGGAATGTTGTTTCCATTGTAATAGTGCTTGTTTACAATGTCATATATACTTAGTAGCAAACTCCACTCAAATTTTAAGAATAATCTTATTTTTCTTTTAATTGTTTAAGATATCTGAAATATCTGAGGTCGCAGTGAGAAAGAGTAAGAAAATTATTCTTCCCACATAAGGATTCTTCATTATGCTATTAGTGTAAAAAATTTGGCAGTTTATTTAAGTATTTTTTGTGTGTGTACCTAAAGTATCACAATTTCCTCGAATACATGTTTCCATGTGCATTGGTATATAATAAACCAGGTAGTCAACAATATTAAATTATCACTTGATCTAGTTTCTTGTTATCAGAGGCCCTTATTTTCTCTTATCAAATTCCAAGGTGTGGTTACAAAGTCCCCAAAGCTGGTAATGGAATGAGAGTAAGTGAACACTTTCTTATTAAAGAACTTGCTTCTTTTAAAGCACATTGTTCTTGGACAACTCATGTTAGTCTCCATAAATACTTCTAACACATACACAAACGTACATAGCTACAAACTAAGACAGACCCTAGTTCTCGTTAAAGATCCCTTGCTTTAACCGTTATGAACTTGAGCCAATAAGGACACTGAATTGATATCTGTTCTGTAAAGCAAAAATGTGAGTATTTTAATGGTGATCCACAGAAGCCCTCAGTAAATATTACTCATGTTTTAAAAGATTCATTCATTTACTTTATATGTGTAAATGTTCTGCCACTATTCATAGGAAGTTATCACTTGCGTGTTTTTTGGGGGGAGGGGGTGGGGGTTAGGGGGAGAGGTCAGAAGAGAGGAAACAACCCCCTAAAACTAGAGTTTGGGATGATTGCTAGCACAGAAACAAATACTTTAAACTGTTACCCCATTATTCAAGTACCTATTTGTCAATATTACTGCTGACTAAAGTCTGGTACTTGAAGCTCAAAAACAAAGCAAAACACACAAATCCATTTGGTAGATTAGAAATTAAGGTACCCTCAATAGAGGAATGGATACAGAAACTGTGGTACATTTACACAATGGAGTGCTACTCAGCTTTTAAAAACAATGAATTTATGAAATTCTTGGGCAAATGGATGTANCTGGAGGATATCATCCTTAGTGAGGTAACCCAATCACAAAAGAAGTCACTAGATATGCANTCACTGANAAGCGGATATTAGCCCAGAAACTTAGAATACCCAAGATACATTNTGCAAAACACAAGAAAACCAAGAAGGATGACCATCGTGTGGATACTTCATTCCTNCTTAGAATAAGGAACAAAATACTCATGAAAGGATACAGGTACAGAGACAAAATTTAGAGCTAAGATGAAAGGATGGACTATCCAGTGACTACCCCATCCGGGAATCCATCCCATCATCAGACACCAAACCCAGATACTAATGCACATGCCAGCAAGATTCTGCTGAAGGGACCCTGATATTGCGACCTCTTGTGAGGCTATGCCAGAGCCTGGCAAACACTGAAGTGGATGCTCGCAGCCAGCTATTGGATGGAACACAGGGTCCCCAATGGATGAGCTAGAGAAAGCACCCAAGGAGCTGAAGGGGGCTGCAACCCTGTAGGTGGAACAACAATATGAACTAACCAGTACCCCCTGAGCTTGTGTCTTTAGCTGCATATGTAGCAGAAGATGGCCTAATCGGCCATCACTGGGAAGAGAGGCCCCTTGGTCTTGCCTACTTTATATGACCCAGCACAAGGGAACACCTGGGTGGGTAGGAAGTGGGTGGGTAGGGGAGCAGGGGTGGGGGGGTATAGGGAACTTTCGGGATAGCATTTGAAATGTAAATAAAGAAAACAATAATAAAAAAATTAAAAGAAAAGAAATTAAGGTACCTTAAATGATTTTTGAATAAAGGAAATTATTTATTGTCTACTATTCTTGTGGATTCTGCTTTCAGTTCTGTCAATAATAATTCTTATGGAAGAAAATATTTGTATTTTCATGCCTATTTAAATGTAAGTTTCCTCAATTTTTATCATAATTTCAGATTTTATGTCCAGCAACTTGTTGAAAAAAATGTTTGAAAATGTTTTCAAAAGCCAAACAATGGGTTAAGAAAGAAATTTGTGTATTTAAGAATTTTCCAAATTACTTTATTTAGCGTAAAAGAGTTTTATCTCTTTACGTTAAGTGCCCAAGTATAAACATGTGCTGATGATAGAAGCATTAGGCAAACTTTAGTAATCTGTGTATGTTTCAATGAAACTGTGTATCTGTAGTTCTCATTACCTCTGGAGTCCTTGGAAACTGCTTAGTGACTTTTCCTCTTCCTGAGACAAAACACCTTTACAAAGCAAGAGAAGGAGAGAAGGGATTATTTTGGTTTAGACTGTAAAGTGGTTACAATATTTTATTATTAAAAAGGCATAGCAGGAGAAACATGGTTACATGGTTACATTACATCTACAGTCAGGACAGACAGAAGGAAGTGTGTCTTGTTCATAGAATTTCAAGGCCTGCCTGTCCTCAATGGCCTACTTCTCCCTGAAAATTCTACTTCCTAAATAACCTACATCCTTCTGAAACAGGTCGTGAACTGTCAATTGGGTTTTCAAAAACATTAGGCTTACCTGATATTAAAACCACAACAGAAATAGTTACACTTAGCTCAATGACCCAAGACACGTGTGCAGTTCTCTTTGTGTATTTTATACATATTCAGAGAATTCCATGTGATACTTTGGTTGGAAATAGTTCCATAACTTTAAAATTTAGTTAGCATAAGACTGATAGAAATAACAAGCTGTGGAGTTTATCTATCCCTGCCTGAAGTTCCTTTGTGAACTTGTGAGGTCTCTCTGGTGTTTTTGGGAATAGATCGTGAGCCAATCCCCCACGTGAAGAGCCAGTATGTGAAAGGTCTCCTGGAGGAGATTTATCATTCACCTTTTCATTCTCATCATTTGGAAAATGTGGTTCAAAAATACCTCTGTTGCTGACAAATAATGCAGATATTTGAAATGGAATTTGAAATGGAAGCAAAAAAGTGAATTGATGAATAGTCAGTAAAACCAATTATTAGGTAGTAAAGTTTCTATATTCTTACAAACTATGTGGGTATTTCTGTGAACCAAATGACTGTTTATTTTATGCAGATACATTGGAAAACAAGATATCTCCTTTCTCAAGTAATTTCAATTCAAATGATGATTTCCATAAAATTGAAAGTTACTTTTAAATTTTATACACTTGTATAGTTTATAAAAATCATTTTTATTATAATGATGTAGTTAAGTATTTGTAATACTAAATCTATCACATAAATCACTTAATTCTAGCATCAGTCTTGAAAAATCCATGTAATCCTTTTATCTCCTAAAGAAAAATTCATGAATATCGTTGATTTTGCCTTTGTACATTGCATTGAAATGTTGGGGAACTGAGAGTGGGATTATTTTTTAAGCTTACTGAAGCTAAATAACAAGTCACCCATTTAGTATTTGGAAGCCAAGAAAAAAATGATTGAGGTCAGAAGCGATTAAACACAAACACTGAGCAGTTTCCAGCTGATGGGCTGTATTACAAAACATGGCTAGTTTTATCAATATCATTTTTCTACTTCATTAGGTTTATTTAGCCAGAAGGCTGCAGAGAGGGAACATAGACCTCTTTATCATCACTCTACTTTTATCCAGCTGTGAGGAAAATGGCAAGGGAACTTCACTGAGCCCTTAAGGGCAACCATGAATAGAGGTAGTTGTTTCCCTGCCTTGACCTCCACAACTCTGTGATGATATTTGATGTGCTTTTAGAAGAAGCATGTTCTTTAATTAAGAAAGTGTTCACTTATTCTCATTCTATTACCAGCTTTGAGGACTTTGTAACTACACCTTGGAATTTGATAGAAGAAAAATTGTCTCTGATAACAAGAAAATAGATCAAGTGATAATTTAATATTGTTGACTACCTGATGTATTATATACCAATGCACATGCAACTATGTATTCAAGAAAATTTTGATACTTTAAACACACACACAGACACACACACACAATGTTTAAACAAATTGCTAAAAGTTTTAGACTAATAGCATAATGAAGAATTCTTGGGTTGGAAGAATAATTCTCTCTTTCTAGTGAGACCTCAGATATTTCAGACATGATAAAATTGCTATAACACATTGTTTTATAATAATAATTTTATTTTTCTGTTAAATAATTTTTCTTTAAGAATTTCATATGCAGGCACTACATGTAAATCACTGCTGCTCTCCCTAACCCCTGATATCCCTTCCCATGTCTCTATGCAATATTTATGATATCTTCTTTGATTACTAGTTTTACTTACACACACACACACACACACACACACACACACACAGAGAGAGAGAGAGAGAGAGAGAGAGAGAGAGAGAGAGAGAGAGAGAGAGAGAGAGAATTCATTTAGCTTCACTCCATATACATCTGTCCAAAACTGACCCTTGGGACTGGACAACTTGTATAGGATCTCTTCCTCGGTAGAGATTGATTCTTTCTAAGTAGGCATTAACCACCTGTAGTTCTTTATCTAGGGATGGAACCAAATGATATTTGCAGTCTGCATTGGCATTTTAACTGGTTTTTCCATTAGGCAGGTATTGTTCATGCAAGTACATTGTTGAGACTTCATGGTTGAAATTCCCTGTATATAAAGAGATATTATTTCCCAGAAGCATCCTGTTTCTTTGGTTCTTAGAAATTTTTCACACTCTCTTCTACAATTTTCCCTAAGGTTAACTACAAAGGTTGCATTACAGACATGTCAGTTGCCGTTGGGAAACCCACAGACATAAATATTTTATGTATTTAATTCTCAGTAATAGGCCTTGTACAGCACAGCCAGCATTGGTGTGGTGCACTCTTTTCCCTAAGCTCCACTAACCAGGCCACTGCTCTGCCTGCCTTTCCAAGAAAGCCAGCCAGCCCTAGGAATATCCAGTGTGCTTCTGTAGCAGAGCCAGAATCTATGGGCTGTGCTCTGTACTCTCAGACTAACTGTTCTGTCTGCCTTCCTGAGATGGTCTGCAGCCCCCAGGAAGAGCTAGGTTAGATTACTCTACCCCATACCCCTGACCGGTCCTTCTTCGACACAGCCACCAAAGGTGAGTTGTACTGTTTCCTAAGATCTATCCTTCTGGTCCACTGTTATGCCTGTCATTCCAATGAGGCCTGTCAGTCCCAGGAACAATCATGTTAAACCCTTCCATTCCAATCTCCTGCCCACTTTATCCCTCTGGGGCACAACCAGAAGCTTTGAGCTGTACTCTATCCCTTAAATTCTACTGTCTGGGTAATAACTCTGCCTGTCTTCCCAAGGAGGCCTGCCAGATCCAGGAGCATTGGGAATTCCTGCCAGCAACTGGAATATCTAGGTGGCAAACTGGAAACAGGGCCAACCAGATGGCTTAAAGTCAGCATAGAACACAATCAACAAGAGCTAGGATAATATGGCACCACGAGAGGCCAGCTATCCTATTACAGCAGTCACTGGATATACTAACACTGCTTACACACAAAAAGATGACATTAAATCCAATTGTTTAAAGATGATAGAGGCTTTTAAAGAGGAAAGGAATAAGTCCCTTATAGAATTACAGGATAATTCAATCAAACAGGTGAAGGAAATAAATAAAGGTATTCAAAACTCAACAACGGAATTAGAAACAATAAAGAAAACACAAACTGAGGGGAAACCTAAGGAAAAGAACAGGAACTACAGACAGAAGCATCACCAAAAGAATATGAGAGATGGAAGAGAAAATTCTCAGGTGTAGAAGATATGATAGATGAAATCAAAACATAGGTCAAAGCAAATATTAAACCTAAAAATGTCCTGACACAAACCATCTGAGAAATCTCAGGAAACCATGAAATGACTAAATCTAAAAATAATAGGACTAGAAGAAGGAGAAGAATCTAAGATTAAAGACTCAAAAAATATTTCAACAAAATCATAGCTTACAAAACACCAAATAGATTGGATCAGAACAAATCCTCCTCCACATAATAATCAAAACACTAACTGTACAGAACAAAGAAAGAATAGTTAAAGCTGTAGGGCATTACAATGAATCTATAGATTGCTTTCAGCAAGATGACCATTTTTGCAATATTAATCCTGCCAATCCATGAGCATGGGAGATCTTTCTATCTTTTGAGATCATCTTTGTGTTTTTCTTCAGAGAATTGAAGTCCTTGTCATACACATCTCTCACTTGCATGATTAGAGTCACACCAAGGTATGTTATATTTTGTGACTACTTTGAACGGTGTCATTTCTGTGATTTCTTTCTCAGCCTGTATAACCATTGAGTAGAGGAGGGGTGTCCACCCAGGAGGAGTCTCAAGGCCTGAGCTGGCAGGAGAGCCAACTTTGCTCTGGTTCGCTTAGGTTCCAATCTGCACTAGCAAGAGTGTGGACCACAGAAGCTACACACCTTCGGGACAGACAGAAGCAACCTAACTTCTGGGACAGACCCTGTTTTGGGCTCCAGAAATTTGGGCACCTACCTCGCCAGAGGAAAGGTGGCCACCTGTGAGGACTCTGTCTGCCAGAGCAGGCGAGAGAGTCATATTGTGTCCAGGGTCCCTCAGTGGCTAGTCT
>NC_034595.1:44344452-44345418 GCF_900095145.1 Mus pahari | reverse complement strand
AGACAACTATAACAACTAACTCCAGAGATCACCAGATGGTGAAAGGCAAACATAGGAATCTTAGTAACAGAAACCAAGACCACTCAACATCATCAGAACCTATCACTCCCAATTCAGTCAGTCCTGAATACCCCAACGCACCCAAAAAGCAAGAATCAGATTTAAAAGCATACCTCATGATGCTGGNAGANGACTTTAAGAAGGGCATTATTAAAGAAATACAGGAGAACACTGCTAAAGAGGTACAAGTCCTTAAAGAAAAACAGGAGAATATATCTAAAGAGGTAGAAGTCCTTAAAGAGAGAGAGGAGAACAGAAACAAACAGGTGATGGAATTGAACAAAACCATCCAAGAATCTGAAAATGGAAGAAGAGACAATAAAGAAAACCCAAAATGTGACAACTCTGGAGATAGAAAACCTAGGAAAGAAATCAGGAAACATAGATGTGAGCATCAGCAATGGAATACAGGAATACCGAATCCAAGAACACATCAAAATGATCATCCATCATGACCAAGTATGCTTCAACCCAGGGATGCAGGGATGGTTTAATATAAGCAAATCCATCAATGTAACCCTCTACAGAAATAAACTTAAAGAAAAAACACATGATCATCTTGTTAGATGCTGAGAAACATTTGACAAAATCCAACACCCCTTCATGATAAAAGTCTTGGAAGAGTGGGAATTCAAGACCCCTACCTAAACACAATAAAAGCAATCTATAGCAAACCTGCAGCCAACATCAAAGTAAATGGAGAGAAACTCGAAGCAATCCCACTAAAATCTGGGACTAGGCAAGGCTGCCCACTTTCTCCGTACCTAGTCAATATAGTACTTGAAGTCCTAGCCAGAGCAATCAGACAACAAAAGGAGATCAAGGGGATTCAAATTAGTAAGGAAGACGTCAAATATCATTATTTGCAGGTGGTATGATGGTATACATAAGTGACCCTAAAAAGTC
>NC_034595.1:44336290-44343017 GCF_900095145.1 Mus pahari | reverse complement strand
ATAGGGAAATTTCGGGATAGCATTTGAAATGTAAATAAAGAAATAATAATAACAAAGTGAAAAAAAATAGCCTTCATGCCAAAGCAATCTGAAGATTCAACGCAATCTCCATCCAAGTCATTTCTTCACAGATTTAGAGCAATTTGCAAGTTTATTTGGGATAATGAAAAAAAAAACCTAGAAAATGCATAAACTATTCTCAACAATAAAAGAACTTCTGAGGGAATCAACACCCCTGACATCAAGCTGTATTACAGAGCATTAGTGACAAAAACTGTATGTTATTTGTACAGAGACAGGCAGGTAGATCAATAGGATAGAAATGAAGACCCAGAAATGAACCCACACACCTATGGTCCCTTGATTTTGACAAAGGAGTTAAAAACTATCCAGTGAAAAAAGACAGCATTTTCAACAAATGGTTCTAGTTCAACTGGTGGTTAGCATGTAGAAGAATACAAATTGATCCATTCTTCTCTCCTTCTACAAAATGCAAGTCCATGTTGATCAAGGTCCTCCACATAAAACCAGTTTCACTGAAACTAATAGAGGAGAAAGTGGGGAAGAACCTCTAAAATATGGGCACAGGGAAAATTTTCCTGAATAGAATACCAATGGTTTATGATCTAAGATCAAAAATAGACAAATGGGACCTCATAAAATTGCAAAGCTTCTCTAAGGCAAAGGACACTCTCAATAGGACAAAATGCTAACCAACAGGCTAGAAAAAGATCTTTACCAGTCCTACATCTGATAGAGGGCTAGTATCCCTTATATACAAAGAACTCAAGAAGTTAGTTTCCAGAAAAATCAAATAACCCTATCAAAAAATGGGGTACCAAGCTAAACAAAGAATTCTCATCTGAGGAATATTAAATGGCCAAGAAGCACTGAAGGAATTGGTTAACATTCTTAATCATCAGGGAAGTGCAAAAAAGACAACCCTGAGATTACACCTTACATAAGTTAGAATGGCTAACAGGATAACATTTGAAATTTAAATAAGTAAAATATCCCATTATAAAAGGAGAAAAAAAAACCCTCAGGTTAGATCCGATGCTGGTGAGGATGTGGAGGAACACTCCTCCATTGTTGGCGGGATTGCAAGCTGGTGCAATCACTCTGGAAATCAAGCTGACAGTTCCTCAGAAAATTGGACATAGTACTACCTGAGGACCCAGCTATACCACTACCGGGCATACACTCAAAAGATGCTTCAACATATAACAAAGAAACATGCTCTACTATATTTATAGTACCATTATTTATAATAGCACGAAGTTAGAAAGGACACAGATGTCCTTCAATAGAGGAATAGATTCAGAAAATGTGGTATATTTACACAATGGAGTACTACTCAGCTATTAAAAACAATAAATTTATGAAATTCTTAGGCAAATGGATGGAACTAGATAATATCATCCTGAGTGAGGTAACCCAGTCACAAAAGAACACACACGGTATGCACTCACTGATAAGTGGATATTAACCCAAAAGCTTAGAATACACAAGATAAAATTCACACACCACATGAAGCTCAAGAGGAAGAAAGATCCACTTGTGGATATTTCAGTCCTTCTTACAAGGAGGAACTAAATACTCAGAGGAGGAAATACGGAGACAACGTGTAGAGCACAGAGACTGAAGGAAAAGCCATCCAGAGACTGCCCCACCTGGGGATCCATCCAATATACAGTCACTAAACCTAGATAGTATTGCAGACGACCAGAAGTACTTGCTGATAGGAGCCTGATATCTCACAGTATCCTGAGAGGCTCTTCCAGAGCCTGATAAATACAGAGACAGATGCTTGCAAAAAACCATTGGAGTGATCACATAGTCTCCAATGAAAGAGTGAGAGAAAGGACTGAAGGAGCTAAATGGGTTTGTAACCCCACAGGAAGAACAATAATATCAACTAACCAGACTTTCTAGAGATCCCAGGGGCTAAACCACCAACCAAAGTGTATACATGGAGCAATCCATGGCTCAATCTGCATATGTAGCAGAGGACAGCCTTGTTGGGCATCAATGGGAGGAGAGTTCCTTGGTTCTGTGAAAGCTTGAAAACTCCAACACAAAATGGCTAACTACACTCCCTACCCCCCAAAACCGTCAGGATAATAATAACTTTTCATCAGCAAAACCAAAAAAGAGAAGGGCACAGTCACGAGCACACACACACACACACACACACACACACACACACACTGCCACCATTGAGATCAAAATAACAGAAATTAACAATTATTGGTCATTAACATCTCTCAACATCATTGAATCCCATTTTCCAATAAAAACATAAAGATTGGCAGAGCATGTCCATTAACACTATCCATCGTTCCACTGAATACATGAAACACATTTCAATAACAAAGATAGACACTACCTCAGAGTAAAGGGCTGGAAAAAAAGGTTTTCCAAACATGCAGACCCCAGAAACAAGATGGAATAGCCATTCTAATATCTAGTAAAATAGACTTTAAACCAAAATTGAACAAAAGTGGTAGGGATGGTCATTTTATACTCATAAAAGTAAAAATTCCACAAAGATGATAGATATCACAATCAGTTCTGAATATCAATGCTGCAAATGCATCTACATTTACATTTGTAAAATATCTCAGAAATAGTCTCCATCTGTTTCAAAAGTAGTTTTTGCTTATTTGCTTGTTGGTTGATAAACTATCAGAGCTACATGGGTTATGTGTATAAGAAGGAGTATTTCAAAATAATTGGAAATTATATTGGCTTAACAAGATGGCTGTAGTGTTATCTTCTTTTGAGAATATTTTATTGAACATGGATAGCTGGCTAATTTTTATTACCAGATATGAATTACCTTATGTTGGGAGCACCTTACATCTAATTGGAGAGCTGTTGGCCACATCCATGACAAAAAATGGTATTGTTCAATTAATGTCATTTAGCTATAAAGAAAAATAAAATCATAACATTTGAAGATAAATGCATAGTACTAACAGATATTGTACCAGTGAGGTAATCCAGACACACAAAGACATACATTTTATGTTCTTTCTTACTTGTGGATACTATCTTTACATGTTCAAATGGAAAAAAATAACCTAGAGTAAATACAGAAACTGGGAGATAGAAAATGGACTGTTGTGTTCTGGGCAAAGTAGTTGTGGTTGGTGGTAAGATGACAATGATACTATGAAACTGATCTGGGGGAAAAGGATGAAAGAGATCCAGTTTGTGTGTAGAGGAAAGGAAGAAGAAAATCAGGGACAGAAAGAGTGAAAAGGGGTAAAGATCATCAAAAGTGATTGAAAAAAGAATGGGGAAATACTTTGTGCCTTATTAAAAAAAATATAATATATGTAAATATAATCACCGGTTGGAATAACAATGATCCTGATAAAAATCCATAGACAATCTAATTAAATATCTAATCCCAAACATGGAACACATACTTCTGAGATATTCACAGGAGTAAAAGAGACCCCAAAGTAGTAAGGTTATTGCAGTTTGTTTTGATCACATCCTCTAAGGTAAGGCTTTTAGAACACAGGACTTGTAGAAGTCAACCAGAAATGGACATGATACCTCCTCTCTGAGAACTGCCTTTCAGGTTTTATGCAAACTACTAAGCAAGAAGAGAAATCTTGTTCTTATGCACCTTAATTTAATCTGTTTTGACAGATGCAGGAACTTCAATCTTACTTCTCAGATGCTATTCATTCTTATTCCTGATCTTTCTGACAAGATTAGATACTGAAGTCAAATTACCATTAATGCCAGCATGGGCTCTTTCCCTCAATTACCTACCAATTTCAATAGAGATACTATGTATCAGAAAGTTATAGTTGTGCATGGTTGGATGCTAAGAAATGCTATAAATTAACAAGTCTTTCTAGATTTGGAAGTCATCAGAACATTAATGTACCTCAATAAATACTCAAAATAAATACTTCAATATCCAATAAATAAGTCTTGTAGAATCACCAGTCTCAGAAATTCGAAGTGATCACCTGCTTTATTATTCCCAGATATTACCAATCAGTACTGTTTGGTGAGGCACACATCAGCCATTAACCTTTCTCAAAGAATAGTTATAACATTTCTGTCTTACCCGCCTTTAGTGAGGCCACATTTCACTGATTAGTTCATTCTAGAGAATGACAACAGACCAGAAACTTCACAGGTTGAATGCATCTTTCTGTTTATTAGTGTAGAGAAGCAAAGCCTCTCCTCTGCCTATTGCCCACTTATAAAGTGAAATTAACACCGAAAACATTTGAAGTATTTAAACTTTTTTTATTTATTTACACCACAAATGTTGCTCCCCTTTCTATCTCCCCTCATAGAGTTTTTCCCCATCCCCTCTCCCCTTTGCCTCTGAGAAGGTACCCCTTGGCAATCCCCTTCCCTGACATATCAAGTCTCTACTAAATTATGTGTAGCCTCTCCCACTGAGGCCACACAAGGTATTCCTCTATCACATGTATGTCAGAGGCCTTGGACCAGCCCAGGTATGCTCATTGTTTGGTGACTTAGTCTCTGGTAGCTCCCAGGGGTCCAGGTTAGTTGACACTATTGGTCTTCCTACAGTGTTCCCATCCCTTTCATCTCCATCAATCCTTCCCCCATCACTTCGTTTAGGGTCCCTGACCTTACCAATGGTTGGCTCTAAGTATCTGCATCTCTTTCAGTCAGCTATTTGTGTTGCCTCTCAGAGAAGAGCCATGCTAGGCTCCTGTTTACAAGCACAATATGGCACAGTAATAGTGTTAAGATTTAGTTCCTGCCCATGATATGGATCCCATCTTGAACCAGACATTGACCAGTCTTTCCTTCAAACTATGCTCCATTTTTGCCTCTGCATTTCTTTTAGACAGGAACAATTCTGGGTCAAAACTTTTGAAGGTGTGTTGGTGTCTCCATCCCTCCACTTGGAGGCCCTGTCTAACTATTGTAGGTGGTCTTTTCATGTTCCATATTCCCAACATTGGTTATTTCAGTTAAGGTCATCTCAATTGAGTTCAGGGATTGTCTCACATCCCAAGTCTCTGGGATTTTCTAGAGGTTCTCCCAAATCCCCATCACCTACCCTGGGCATCCACATATCTTCACTCACTCTCCACGCTCTATGGGCTTCCCTCCTATCTCTCCCATACCTGATGCTACCCTCCTTTCCCCTTCTCCTCTTTTCTTCCACCCAGGT
Source organism: Mus pahari (assembly GCF_900095145.1). Taxonomy (NCBI): domain Eukaryota; kingdom Metazoa; phylum Chordata; class Mammalia; order Rodentia; family Muridae; genus Mus; species Mus pahari. Next base: position 44,337,829 of record NC_034595.1, on the reverse strand, counting down.
CTCTCCCTCCCTTTGACTCCTGTGATTATTTTGTTCACCTTTCAAAGTGGGATTGACGCATCCTCATTTGGGCCTTTTCTTCTTAACTTTTTTATGGTCTGTGGGTTGTATGATGGTTATTTTTTATGTTTTTGGCTAATATGCACTTACAAGTGAGTACATCATGCATGTCCTTTTGAGTCTGTGTTACCTCACTCAGAAAGATATTTTCTTGTTCCATCCATGATATGCTCATTTTAAGTACCTGAATAGCCTTCCACTATGTAAATGAAACACATTTTCTGTATCCATTCTTTAGTTGCAAGACAACTGAATTGTTTCCAGTTTCTTGCTAATAGGAATAAGACTGCTATCAACATAGTGGAGTATGTGTTCTTATGATATTCTGGAGCATCTGTTATTTATATATCCAGAAGTGGTAAAACTGGGTCTTCAGATAGAACTAATTCCAATTTTCTGAGGAACTTCCAGATTGATTTCCAGAGTTTGCAAACTTACCAGCAAGGGAGGAGTGTTCCCTCTTTGTCCACATCCTTGCCATCATGAGCTGTCACTTGAGTTTTTAATCTTAGCAATTTTGATTGGTATAAGGTAGAATCTCAGGATCATTTTGATTTGCATTTGCCTGATGACTAAGGATGATGAACATTTCTTTAAGCACTTCTCAGCAATTTGAGATTTCTCTTTAGAGAATTCTCTACTTAGTTTTGTACCCCCTTTTCAATTGAGTTACTAGGTTTGTTAGTGTATAACTTCTTGAGTTCTTTATATATTAGCCTCTATCAAACATAGGGTTAGTAAAGATGTTTTCACTACCTATAGACTACCATTTTGTCTTATTGACAGTGTCTGTTGCCTTATAGAAACCTTTGAGTGTCAATAGGTCCCATTTAGCAATTGTTGATCTTAGAGCCTAAGCCTTAGGCCTTAGATATTCTGTTCAAAAATTTTCCCTGTACTAATAAATTCAAAGCTACTACCCACTTTCTCTTTTATTATATTCAGTTGTCTGGTTTTATGTTGAGGTCCCTGATCCACTTAGATTTGAGCTTTGTGTAAGATGATGTATAGAGACCAATATGCACACTTCCTTATGCTCGCTGCTAGTTAGACCAGCTGCTAGTTAGCCCAGCACCCTTTATTGAAGAGGCTTTCATTTTTCCACTGCTAGTTTTGGCTTCTTTGTCAAAGATCAAGTGTCTATATGTGTGTAGGCTTACTTCTGAGTCTTTTATTATATTCCTTTGGTTAATCTGTCTTTTGGTGTACTAATAAGATGTGGTTTTTCATAGCCGGGCGTGGTGGTGTACACCTTTAATCCCATCACTCAGGAGGCAGAAGCAGGCAGATTTCTGAGTTCGAGGCCAGCCTGGTCAACAAAGTGAGTTCCATGACAGCTAGGGCTACACGGAGGAACCCTGTCTTGAAACCACCCCTCTAAAAAAAAAAAAAAAAAAAAAGAAGGAAAGAAGAAAAAAAAAAAGTTTTTCAATATCAATATCTCTCTGTAGTACACCTTGAAGTTGGTGATGGTGATTT
>NC_034595.1:44324755-44336203 GCF_900095145.1 Mus pahari | reverse complement strand
CTAGGGCTACACGGAGGAACCCTGTCTTGAAACCTGAAACCACCCCAAAAAAAAAAAAAAAAAAAAAAAAGAAGGAAAGAAGAAAAAGATATGGTTTTTCATTATCCTTATTGCCCTGTAGTACACCTTGAAGTTGGTGATGGTGATTTTCCCAGAAATTCTGCAATTTTTAAAATGCTTTTGCCTACTCTTGTTTCTCTGTTTCTTTGTTTTTTTTTTTCCATATGAAGTTGAGAATTCCTCCTTCTATGTCTGTGAACAATAGTGTTGGAATTTTGATGGAGACTGCATTGAATCTGCCAATTGTTTTTCATAACATTGCCATTTTCACTATGTTTATATTTTAGATCCATGAGCATGGGAGATCTTTCCAGCTTCTGAGGTCTTCTTCAGTTCTTTACACTGATACCTAAACTGTTCAAATACCTAACAAAGGAAGAGAACTTCAGACCAAATTTGCTTATGAACATTGATGGAAACATATTCGATAAAATACTCACAAACTCAATACAGAAACATATTCAAAACATCATTCCCCACAATCAAGTTATTTTATTTCAAGGATGCAGAGGTGGTTCAATATATGAAAATCCATCAACACAATCCACTATATAAATAAACTCAAAGAAAAAAGTCACCTGATCAATTCATTAGATGCTGAAAATGCCTTTGACACAATACAACACCCTTTCATGTTAAGTCTTAGAAAGATCAGGAATTCATTGAACGCACCTAAACATAACAAAGGCCATATACAGCAAGCCAAAAGCCAACATCAAGCTAAATGGAGAGAAACTTAAGGAAATTCCATTAAAATCTGGAACAAGGCAAGGCTGCTTATTCTCTCCATGTCTATTCAATATGGTACTTGAAATTCTAGACAGAGCAATAACAGTACAAAAGGAGATCAAGAGAATACAAACTGAAAAGAAGGAAGTTAAGGTATCACTCATCATGGAGGTATGAGAGTATACATAAGCATCCCCAAAAATTCTACCAGAGAACTTCTACAGCTGATAAAACCCCTTCAGCAAAGTGGCTGGATATAAAATTAACTCAAAGAAATCAGTAGCCCTCTCTTATACAAATGATAAATCAGCTGAGAAGAATACCAGGGAAACAGCATACTTTAAGAGAGCCACATGTACTATAAAATATCATGGTATAAGTCTAAACAAGCAAGTGAAAGATCTGTATGGCAAGAACTGTGACTTCTTGTCTCTTTAAAACTTTGAAATTTTAAAAGATATGCCTTCTTGCAACTGTACTTGGTTTCCAAAGTTTTTAAATACAGTTTACCACTGAGGAATTAAATTTTCCTTATCACAAATAACTCAAGAGCATCCAATATTTGCTTGAGTCCTGAGAGAATGAGGCAGCTAAGAGAACAAAGGTTTAAGTGCAATAGATTCTTGAGGGCTGGACAATTTAATTAAGCCATTCTGTGTAAAAGAGAAGAGAATTCACACGTCTCCAGATTGGCTACTGGATTCACATTAGTCATTGTTTATTAGGGCACCTTGGACTTAGCAAAATGGTCTTCTAGCTTGTTCCCACCTAAGCAATTCATATTAAGAATACTGCTAAAGGGGCTGGTGAGATGGCTCAGTGGGTAAGAGCACCCGACTGCTCTTCCGAAGGTCCAGAGTTCAAATCCCAGCAACCACATGGTGGCTCACAACCATCCATAACAAGATCTGACTCCCTCTTCTGGAGTGTCTGAAGACAGCTACAGTGTACTTACATATAGTAAATAAATAATTCTTTAAAAAAAAAAAAAAGAATACTGCTAAAGAAACTACTTAATAAGTTATCTACCAGGCATGTAGTGTTGACAATTAAAATTTGTAAATGGAAGTTAAAGTTAGGAGTTAGAAGGCTAGGAGCACAAGGGAAAAATGTTGAAATACTGTGATTGACAATAAATTACTGCAATGATTTTGCAATCACATAAACTGAATTTATCAGAAAAAGCCAAAACTATTTTGAAATAGGAATTTTTACTTATCTGTTTAATTATGATTTCAAGAATCATTTATCACTTGATAGACATTGTATTCTTACCTTCAACTATTATTTAGACCATGAAAGCCATGGGTATATAAACTCTGAATATGTATATTGGTGTTGTAGTTATCCATCTATGATTTATGATTTATCATCTTTAATCAGTCTTCTGTTTTTAATTATCCAGTCATATGTATACATGTACATATACAAACATAACACATACAGATTCTGCATCATTTATCAATCATTGTAATCTATGTAGTCATATAAATAGATGATGCCAGTGATACAATATACATAGAGGTAAACTTGGGAGACTTTGGGTTGGGGATTTAATGAACAGATATAAGTTTATTCACTTGTCAAATACCTGTTTACTCTGTCCTTGTGGGATATGAAGTTAGATCTTAATTTTACTTAAGTATTACATAGTAGATATAGAAAAAGAAATGACAGTCATAAAACTCTCCTTATAAAAGATATACGCAACTCTAGTTCCAGTGCATCAAAGGCTCTCTTTCTGCCTTCATTGGCACTGCATACATATGCATATTCAATATTTATACTCTTAAGAGTCTTTAAATCTAAATAAAATTTAAATAATAAGAGATCAAGTTAAACCAAAATATGAGAAGTCAATTGGCATGTATTTATATGTGAAGGTACAGTTTCCTTATTTCTTAGAATTATTTTTGTATCAGTATTTGCAGGGGAATCTAATTCTACTAGTCTCAAAATTTAAAACAAGTTAGGGTGTTGACGTCTGCTCATAAATGTCCTGTTTAAATTTCTAATTATTTTCAGATCCAGATTTTCCTCATCTTGGCTTTTCTTTATTTATTCAATTTCCATTTTCAAATCTTGAAGAGTTTTATTTGGCACCTCTGGATTTCTTTAAGAGATTCATTACCTTGCTCTGTTTGTGTTTTCCTAGAGTTCTTTAAATAATTTATTTATTTTCTCTTTAAGGAATTCTATCATCTTTGTACACTTGGTTTTAAGGTATTTTTCCTATGCTTCAGTTATGTTAAGATTTAGAGTCTGCTGTGATAGGGTAGCTTGGCTCTAGTGGAAATATATGGCCAAGGCTGGATTTGGCTGTGTTGTTATGCTGATATCTAAGCTTCTGGGATTATGATTACAGTATGATTACAGATGCTAATTTCTGGATTTATCTTTATTGGGTAGATATTTTGTTTCTTAGTTTCCATTTTTCTTTCCAGATTTTCAGTGAGTTTGATAGCTGTGTCTTGCCTGGTAGAGAGTTTTGTTTGGGGCCAGATAGATGTGTGTACTGCACTTCTAGGTACAAAGTCTATCTGGGTATTGGGCAGATACTTAGGAATGAGGATAGGCTATGAGTCTGGAGAGAATCATAGGAGTGAGGAGAGCAAAACATTCAACCAGGGTGTGCTTATTTTATCCCTTTGAAATTGGGTGAGAGAATAAAGAGACATCATCCCAGAGGGTGTGCTATAGTAATGGGTATGATACTAGTCGGTTGGATCTAGAGGAACAGTAAGAGAAAGGAAGATCTATAGTCTCACTATAGATGTGATAAAGCAACAAATGGGGAGAGGGTACTTAGGAGGGGGAAGAACTACAAGAGAAGTCGAGAGGGGAAAAAGACTGCACCAGATACTCTGTTACAGTGGTAGCAATGGGTGGGGTTGAGAGACTGATTTAGCAGGAGAGGATGGGATTCTGAAGGTAAGGTCAATTCTATTATCTTTTGTCACTAGGAAACCTCTTAGATGAAAGTCATTCGCTATGAGCCACATTCAGCTGATGATTGTTTAGGCAGTGGTTACAGTGATCATTCTCAATTGCTTAGCTTCCAGGTACTCATGGGTAGTTGCAGTACTAAACTCCAGTGATACCCTTCAGCATTCATCTCTAAACCTGTTTTGATCCTACTATAACTCATACCTGTTGCCTCTTACACAGCCCAAGTGTCTCACAGCAGCTTGTTCTCCTGGTACCACTGTCTCAAAGAAAAGTAGAGCTTTCTGGAAGCTATAGGTGACATAAACAGCATGGTGTGGTTGGGTACTAGTTGACTTGATTATTTTTATTTCAGTTCTTTTTTTTTTTTCTTTTATAGGAAAAAGGTCTATGGGTTAAATCCCAATTTGTCATTCTCTAAGTCATTCAGAGTTGAGGCCTAATTCATCCTCTTATTCTATTTTCATTTGTAAAGCATGGATAGAGCAAAAGAAAGGTTAAAGTTTATATTTTAAGGTAATGCCAAAGTATGGACTTAAAATATTCCAGTTTTAGGTATGTTAATAGACTCCATTTTTAGTAAATTTAACATTAAACTACAAATTAGTGAACAAACTTTAAGGCTAAGCAAACTTCTCTAGTACTTCCTACCCTACAGTTAGTGAAAAACAGATAGAAAGCATATTTTCTGTTCTCTCCTGGACAGTTTCCACATTTGAAAATGAATGCATTATAATGAATGTATTCACTGGGATGGAAATTTTTTTTCTGCTGGTTTGTAAAGCATCTGTTTACTATGTCTCCTCAGGACTGGAAGTTAGATCTTCACCATTTTTAAAAATCATTACTCTTGGAATGCCTCAAAAGATATCATGTTTCCATATGTATTAATAACCAGTATTATCTATGACATAGTAAAATATTAGAAAATGCTTGGTAAAGCCAAAAATCACTTTACAATTCATATTACTACATAATTCAATTACAGCCAGTGAATGGAAGTGATATTTATGAAGTACCTTGAAATTATTTATTCCTTGGTAATTTCATATTGGAAAACAGTGTATTTAGATCATAGCCACACATATCCCTATTCCCTTCACCAAATACTCCAGCAATGCCCCCTATATACCACTACTATTCCTACTCAACTTCATGATGAGTGATTTTACTTTTCCTTTTTTTTCTTGGATATTTTCTTTATTTACATTTCACATTTTTCCCCTTTCCAGGTCTCCCCTTTGGAAACCCTCTATCCCATCCCCTCTCCCCCTGCCTCTATGAGGGTGCTCCCCCACCCACCCACTCCTATACTGCTTCCCTGGCATTCTCCTACACCGGGGCATAGAACACCCTCCAGCTGAGGGCTTCTCCTCCCACTGATGTCTAACAAGGCCATCTTCTCTTCCTTTGTTTTCTCAACTTCCTTGAAGTAGTACCAATTGTATACTCACAACTTTAAGACTATCCACTGAAGCATAGATGACTTATTATAGGCAACACTCATGAAGAAAACTGACTCTTTTTCACTAGTGATCATAAAATTTCAGTATCTCCTAGAATAATAATTTGGCTTCATGATGTCTTCTCCAGTTTATGCGTGAGTATTGGCTGACTTGATTTTTACAGGTTTGGTACTAGCAAATATATCTGTGGCAGTATCAGTTCCAGAAGACATTATTTCACAGCAATGCTCCGTTACATCTGGTTCTTAAGGTATCTTTCTTTACTTCTTCCTTCACGATAGTCTCTTAGGCTGAGAGAAAGGTAGAATGATATATTTGGATCTCCCATTAAGGGTTAAACACTCTAGAAGTCTTTGAAAAATCATCATTACCTAAAGTTCTGTCCTTTGTTACTTGAGTTTAAATAATGACATGAACTTACAATATACTTTTGTATTTTAAAATATATTTAACATCTTTATTGGAAATGAAAGGAAATATACTTATTTTATTCCCTATTGACAGTAGTGTTTTCTTTTCTTTCCTTTGATTTAAATTGAATTTAGGTCATTTTAATGCTTTCCTGAAAATAATTTTAAAAAGTTTATTAGAACTGAAGCTGTTGCTAGCAAATAGGAAATCACTGAATGAGTGAGACAATCTTCCAAAGTGGTGCCATTAATACTTACATTCTAAGGTTTGATCTGTATTGTGTTCTTTTTTGTGTTTTAATTTTTTTATTTTCTTACACTCCAGATTTTATTCCCCTCACCCAAGTCCATGCTCCAACTATTCCACAACCAATACCTGCTCCCCAACCCGCTATCTCCATGAGAATGTCCCCACCCTCCACCCTCTTCCCCACCTGACCTCTAAACTCCCTGGGATCTCCAGTTTCTTGAGAGTTAGGTACATCACCAATGATTGAACACAGACCTGGCTGTCCTCAGCTGTAAATATGTTGGGGGGGGTCTCATATCAGCTGGTATATGCTGCCTGTTTGGGGGTCCAGTGTTTGATAGATTTCAGAGACTGCTGCTTTTCCTACTTTATCACTTTTCTCCACAGTTTCTTTCCATCTTTCCCTAATTCAACCACATGGGGCCAGCAGCTTCTGTCCATTGGTTGGGTGCAAATATCTTCATCTGACTCTTTCAGCTGCTTGTTGGGTCTTCTGATGTACAGTCATGCTAGGTCCCTTTTTATGAATGCTACATGACCTCAGATATAGTGTCAGGTCTTAAAATCTCTCCTTCAACTTGATCCTACTTTGAGCCTGTTGCTGGACCTTCTTTTCCTCAGGCTCCTCTCCATTTCCTTCCTTGTAGTTCTTTCAGACAGGAACAATTATGGGTCAGAGTTTTGACTGTGGTATGGGGAATTTCTATCTCATTTGAAGCCCAGTTTACCTGTTGTAGGTGGGCTCTATAAGTTACCTCTTTCTACTCTCAGGCATTTCATCTAAGTTCCCACCCTTTGAGTCCTGGGGGTCTCTAACCTCCCAGGTCTTTGATTCATTCTGGAGGGTCCCCCAAGCCTCCTACCTCCTGAGGTTGCCGGTTTAAATACTTTCTGTTGGACTGCAGGGCTTCAGTCCTGTTCCCTCACCCAATTCCAGATCAGGTTCCCTCTTCTTTCCCACACAGTTCCACTTTCTCTCCCAAGTCCCTTCCTCCTATCGCAATTGTGATTGCTTTCTTCTCCCAAGTGGGACTGAAGCTTCCTAACTTGGGCTCTTCAGCTTGTGGACATTTGTGAGTTCTGTGGACTGTATCTTGGGTACTGTGTACGGTTTGTGTTTGTCTGTTTTTGTTTTTGTTTTTGTTTTGGGTTTTTTTTGGCTAATGACCACTTATTAGTGAGAACATACCATGTATGAACTTTTCAATCTGAGTAACTTCACTCAGGATATTTTCTTGTTCCTTCTATTTGCCTGCAAAACTCAGTATGTCCTCATTCTTAATAGGTGAGTAGTATTCCATTCTGCAAATGAACTATATTTTCTGCTTCCATTCTTCTGTCATGGGATATTTGTGATAGCATTTGGCTATCACAAATAAGACTGCTGTGAACATAGTGGAACACATGTTCCTGTGGCATGGTAGGGCACCTTTTGAGTATATTCCCAAGAGTGGTATTGCTGGTTTTTCAGGTAGATCTATTTCTAATTTTTGGAGGAACTTCCAGATTGATTTGCAGAGTGGTTGTGCCAGTTTGCAATCTCACCAGCAATGGAGGAGTGTACTTCTTTCTCCACATCCTTGCCAACATACGCCGTCACCTGAGGTTTTGATCTTAGCCATTCTGATTGGTGTAAGGTAGAACCCCAGGGTGGATTTATTTGAATTTCTCTCATTATTAAATACTTTGAAAATTTCTTTAGGTGCTTCTTAGCCATTTGCGATTCCTCAGTTGTCTGACTCACCCTAGAGAATCTGCTGCATTCAGAGCAGTTGGAAAAAACCCACCCCACCCCTAAGTCCGAGAGCTGTGACTCAGGTCCCAACACGCACAAAAATCTCAGCCCTACTTTCCACTCCTTTTCTGCCCTCTCTTTCTGTTCCTTTCTGCTGGAGAAGACTACTAGCTGGTCTGCTCCCATGAAGACACAAGATCCTGACCCATCCTAGAGGATCCTCTGCACTCAGAGCATTTGAGAATCCACTCCATGCAGAGCAGTAGACACCACAACTTAAAGGTATACAGTGCAACTGACCACACAGGACTGAAAACCTTCCTGGAGTTCTACTGCACACAGGGAAGCACAAGTAACAATCTGTGGGACCCCCTGGAGAACATCTTCACACAGGACAACAGCTTGACTGCTCCACTGAAGACACAACAACCTGATGGCCTCCCTGGAGGTCTACTGCAGCCAGGGCAACCGATTCACAGCTGGAAGGCCTGACAGTTGGTCTATTACAGCAAGGGCTGCAGGTCTATGGGGAGATCTGATGCAACCCAGGGGCAAAAAAGGCAGACTCCAGAGTTAGTCAAACCAACAAACACTAGGGATATCAAGATGGAAAGAAGTTAGCACAATACCATAAGCAACAGAAGCCAATCTACAAGAGCATCATCAGAACCCTGTTTTCCCACCAGAGCAAGCCCTGAATACACCAACATACCTGAAAATCAGGAATCTGTCCTAAAATCCTATTTCCTGAAGATAATAGAGTGCTTTAAGGAGGATATCAATTACTCACTGAAAGAAGTACAGAAAAGAATAGGTGAAGGAATTGAATAAAGCAATCCAAGACCTAAAAGTGTAAGTAGAAACAATAAAGAAAACACAAATGGAGGCAAACCTGGAAATGCAAAACCTAGAAAAGAGCTCAGGAATTATAGATATACACATCACCAATAGAATACAAGAGATAGAATAAAGAATCTCAGGTATAGAAGATAACGCAGAAGAGATTGACACAACTGTCAAAGAAAATTCAAAATGTAAAATGCTTCTAATCCAGGAAAATTAGGACACAATGAAAAGATCAAATCTAATAATAATTAGAATAGAGGAGAATGAAGATTCCCAGTTCATAGGACATGAAAATGTCTTAACAAAATCATAGAAGAAAACTTTCCCAACCTAAAGAATGAGATGGCCATAAAAGTACAAGAAGTCTATGTAGAACACCAAATAATTGGGACAAGAAAAGAAAATCATCTCATCACATAATAATCAAAACACTAAACACATATAACAAAGAAAGTATATTAAAAGCGGCAAGGGAAAAGGGCCAAGTAACATACACAGGTACACCTATCAGAATTGCAGCAGACTTCTCAACAGAGTCTATGAAAGCCAGAAGAACTTGGTCAGAGGTCATGCAGGCTTTAAGAAAACACAAATGCCATCCCAGGCTACCATTCCCAGCAAAAGTCTCAATGAACATTGATGGAGGAATCAAACTATTCCAAGACAAAACCAAACTCAAATAGTATTTATCTACCAATCTAGCCCTACAAAGGATCCTAGGTAGAAAACTGCGATCCAAGGAAGGTACATGCACCAAAGAAAGGACAATATACTAAGCATATCACACAAAACAAAAAGAAGAGAACCATGAGCACATAAAGCCACCTACAGAAACAAACATATCAGGAACCAATTGTTATCTCTCTTTAATAACTCTCAATATTAATAGACTCAACTCACCTACAAAAAGACATAAGATAACAGACTGGATATACAAAATCTGGCTGCATACAAGAAACACACCTCAATAACAAAGACACATACTATCTCAGAGTAAAAGGATGGAAAAAGGTCTTCCAAGCAAAGGGTCACAGGAAACAAGCTGGAGTTGCAATTCTAATATCTGATAAAATAGACTTTCAACCAAAAGTTATCAAGAGTGATGAGGAAGGATGCTTCATATTCATCAAGGGGAAAATCCACCAAAAGAAAGTCTCATTTTTGACCACATATGGATCAGATTCAAGAGCACCAGCATTCATAAAAGAAACTACTAACTTTACTAAAGCACAAAAAATACATTGAACCCCACACAATAATTGTGGGAGACTTCAATACCCTATTCTCACTAATGGACAGGTCACTGAAGCAGAAACTATACAGAGACAAAGAGAAATTAAGAGAGGTTATAAACCAAACGGGTTTAACAGATAGCTACAGAACATTTCACTCTAAAACAAAAGAATACCCCTTCTTCTCAGTACCTCATAGTACCTTCTCCAAAATCGACCATATAATTGGTCACAAAACAACCTCAACAGATACAAGAAGATTGAAATAATCCCATACATTTGATCAGATCACCATGGCCTAAGGCTAGTCTTCAATAACAGCAAAAGCAACAGGAAGCTTATATACACATGAAAACAGAAAAACTCTCTGCTCAATGATAACTTGGTCAAGGAAGAAATAAAGAAAGAAATTAAAGACTTCCTGGAATTTAATGAAAATGTTTACACATCATACACGAACTTAAGGGAAACAACGAAAGCAGTGCTAAGATAAAAGTTCATAACATTAAGTACCATGGTAAATAAACTGGAGAGATCTTACACTATACCTTAACAGCACACCTGAGAGCTCTGGAACAAAAGAGAAGCAAACCCACCTAAGAGGAGTAGAAAGCAGGAAATAGTCAAACTCAGGGCCAAAATCAACCAAATAGAAAGAAAGAGAACAATAAAAAGAATCAACCAAACCAAAAGCTGGTTGTTCGAGAGAATAGAAGAGATAGATAAACTCCTAGGCAAACTAATTAAGTACCCAGAGGCAGTATCCAAATTAGCCAAATCAGAAATGAAAAGGAAGACATACAGAAATGGAGGAAATTTTAAAAAATCACCATATCCTACTATAAAAGCCTATACTCAACAAAACTGGATAATCTAGACGAAATGAATGGTTTTAGAGAGATACCACATACTAAAATTAAATCAAGACCAGGTAAACTATCTAAACAGGTCCATATCACACAAGGAAATAGAAGACATCCTTAATAAACTCATAACCATAAATAAATAAATAAATAAATAAATAAATAAACCAAGCCCAAGGCCAGATGGATTTAGTGCAGAATTCTACCAGACCTTCAAAGAGTATCTGATAACAATATTCGTCAAACTATTCCATAAAATAGAAACAGAAGGACCACTATATTACTCATTCTTTGCAGTCACAATTACTTTGATACCTAAACTTCACAAGGACCTGAACAAAAAAGAGAACTTCATACCAATGTCACTTATGAATATTGATTCAAAAATACTCAATAAGATTTTTGCAACCGAATCCAAGAACACATCAAACTGTCCTCCACCATGATCATGTAGGCTTCATCCCAGGGATACAAGGTGGGTTCAATAGACAATAGTGTTTTCAAATAAACAAAAATGGGTATTCGAACTTTATTTGATCTTCTGAAGAATTATATGGAAATGACCCTAAAACATTATATTATAGGATGAAAGGTAAGTATTTCATAGAATAGGTGCCTCAATTCATTGAACTTACACAGTATATCTTATGAGTTTCAAAGAAGCCACTAAAATGAGCATATTCATCCTTTTTAAGTTTATAGAGTTATTGTTCAGATATTCAAATAAGAACTATAATTATTTTCTATGCTCATGAAATAAACATATTACTTGATAATCACTTATAACAACTACTTAAATAAAATAAAATTTGTGCTTAATATTATACATTATGCTTTACATTTTTCCCAATTATTGGTTATATATACATATATATATATATATATATATATATATATATATATATATATAG
>NC_034595.1:44321040-44324260 GCF_900095145.1 Mus pahari | reverse complement strand
GAAGAAGAAGAAGAAGAAGAAGAAGAAGAAGAAGAAGAAGAAGAAGAAGAAGAAACAAGAACAAGAAGAACAAGAGCAAGAAGAACAAGAAGAACAAGAAGAACAAGACTAAGAACAAAAACAAGAAGAAGAAGAAGAAAAGAAAAAGAAAAAGAAGAAGAAATTGCTTTACTTTTATATGACTAAAGGGTAAAGGAAACTGAAATAAGCCTGTATGATCAAAGGATGAAGGGAATAGAAATAAGCCAATGTGAGAGAGACAAAAGTCTCTGTGGAGAAACAATAATTCTGTGCATGTCATACAAGTGTTTTCAGTAATGACCAGATTAGTGGTATCCAGTTTTGGACATAGAGCTGTAAGGAAAGACTTTGTTACCTGACTACTGTTAGCACAGGCACTAAACAATAATTAATAAATAGGAAATTATGAAACTGAAAATCTTCTGCATAGCGAAGAACAGTCATTCTCTGAAATGACAGTCTACAGAATGAAAAATTTAGCAACTCCACATCTGATGCAGTACTAATAACAGAAAAACAGGTAAAGAATATTTTGTGTGTTTACAAATGGAGTATTGCTAAGCTGTTTAAAAATTGCATCATGAAATTTATAGGCAAATGGATATAAATATAAAAATTTATTTTGAGGGATTGACCCAGACCCATAACAATAAATATAGTATACATTTGCTTATATGTGAATATTAACCATTAAATAAATGATAATCACCCTAAAATCCTTAAACCCAGATAGGTTAGTTACAGGGGGACTAGGGGTAACACATGGAATTTCCCTGGAGGAGGGGACATAGACTAAATTTCATTGCACGACTAGAGGTGGGGAGCAAGAATAGGAGTACCAGGTTTGGAAGTGGAGAGAAGATGGGTTTAAGGAAAGAAATTCTGGGAGAAACAGGGTGGAGTTGAGGGACATTTGAGGGGTTGTAAAGAAACAGTGCAGTGGAAACTTCCTAAAATACATGAAAATGTCTACAAATAATGAGAGAAAAGATTCTATTTTCAATGAAAGGGAAAAATAAATAAAATTTAAAAGAATACATAGTAAGCTAGAGAAAGGTTGGAAGGGTTGCAGGAATACAGTTATGGGCTTCATACAATGTGAATGAGGAGATGTCAGATTCTCAGTCTGTGGAGAAGTACAGCATTGGGACCTGAATCTGAGATCCATTGAGCATGTTACTGAGAGTATAGCCTGAGAAGTCAAAATCTCTACCATTTTCTAGACATCCAATAATGCACAAAAAGTTTTCTGCACTTAAATCAGACTTCCATATACCACTCCTTGTTCTCTTTCAAACTTATGGCCTTTTCATTAATTGCTATAATATGCATAGATGCATATGTACATGTACATGATAATGTATATTTTATGTTAAAATATATGATTATGATATATTACAAAAGGAAAATAAATAATGGTGATGATATGTAAAATGAGAAACTTGTATTCAATATGGCTTAGAATGCAATCTGGTATAGACACTGGGTGCATAAATACAGATTATATTTCCTCAAATTAAAAACAGAAATAACACCTTCCGGTCGGTGCCAGCACCAGGTCACCTTGGGCACAGAGTCGGCGGACACCCCCACAGCCCCTAGGGGACTCTCCACAAGATCACTAGTGAGTGGAACACATCAGTTCCATCCCAATTGCGCGCGGCCTGAGACAGCATTAGGGAAGTAGAAATCCAGCTTGACCAGGGAGGGGCACTAGTACGTTCCAGTTCTGGTTGGCACCAGCACCAGGTGCCCTCGGGCTCAGATTCTGCAGACACCCCCACAGCCTCTAGAGGACTCTCCATGCAATCTTAGGATCACTGAAGAAGATGCCTAAAGAAGAGACACATAGAGGCTGAGCTTCACTCCAGTCAGATCCACCCCTGCCCCATCTCTCTTCTGAACCCCATTGGAGGCCCCTGAGCACTCCAGAGGACTCTCCACTAAGCAGGACCTCGGGATCATGGGAGAGTGGAACACAACATCAACTTCTGAGAATCTCAGAGGGGTTTGTGCCAGCAGGAACAGGGACAAAGGAACCCCACCCGCCAAGAGGCTGGGCTCCAGTCAGGTCTTGGTGACCCCTGCCATCTCTCTTCTGAACCCCAGCAGAGGCGACTGCACTCTGGAGAACTCTACACACCTCAGGTCCTCATCCTCACCTCAGGATCTCCGGACCTCAGGGTCACCTCCAGATCACCTCAGGATAGCAAGAGGCAGAGCAGAGACCCTGAACCCTGGGCACCTTCCTAGTCAGAGGAGAGTCAGCCTACAGGGAGGGCTCTGATCCCAGGACTCAGAGGGTGGATCAGAGCTCCAGACTTCTGGACACCTGCTCTGCAAGAGGAGAGCTTGCCTGCAGAGAGTGCTCTGAACACTGGGACTCAGGTGAGAGTTGGATTCCCAGGAGTACAGACAGAGGCTAACAGAATCACAGGAGGATCAAATTCCAGCCAGGGACAGCCTGAAAATTAACACCAGAGATTTCCAGATGGCAAAAGGCAAATGTAAGAATCTTACTAACAGAAACCAAGAACACTGGGCATCATTAGAACCCAATATACCCTCCACAGCTAGTCCTTGATACCCCAACATGCCCGAAAAGCAAGACTTGGATTTAAAATCGTATCTAATGATGGTGGTAGAAGATTTGAAGAAGGACATTAATAACTCAGTTAAAATATACAGGAGAACACCGCTAAACAAGTAGAAGACTTTAAAGAACTACAGGCAAACACTACAAAACAGGTAGGAGAAACACAGAAATCCATTAAAGAACTACAGGATAACACTGCTAAACAGCTAGAAGAAACACAAAAATCACTTAAAGAATTACAGAAAAACACAAGGAGAAACACAGAAATCCATTAAAGAACTACAGGATAACACTGCTAAACAGCTAGAAGAAACACAAAAATCACTTAAAGAATTACAGAAAAACACAACCAAACAGGGAATGGAATTAAACAAAACCATTAAGAATCTGAAAATGGAAGTAGAGACAATAAAGAAAATCCAAATGGAGACAACTCTGGAGATAGAAATGATAGGAAAGAAATCAGGAACCATAGATGTGAGCATCAGCAACAGAATACAAGAGATGGAAGAGAGAATCTCAGGTACAGACGATTCCATAGAGAATATGGACACAACATTCAAAGAAAATGCAAAATGCAAACAGATCCTAACTCAAAACATC
>NC_034595.1:44315010-44321029 GCF_900095145.1 Mus pahari | reverse complement strand
ATGAAGAAGAAAGATACCACCCAGATAGCTTGAGTAAAAAACAGAAGAAAGCGGGAGGCAGAAACCATGCGGTTTCCTGGCCTGTAGGCCCCAGCGCCCCTCCACCTTATATGGAAAGATTTTACTCAGATTCCTTCCTTACTAGAGATGAGCAGAAAAAGATATGACAGCTGTTAGTAATTTTGAGTTTGATTAAATTTTGCCTGGTGGATGAAAGTGGAAAGTATGCTACCCAGTTAAAAAAGTATTCCTGTGGCTAGGCTGAGCATTTTAAAAGAGATTGTTTTCCCAATTGCCCAAGGCCGACTACTGCTGCTTCCGTGAGACAAAGGTGTCGTGGGGGCTCATGCAGTGGAGGCAGCAGAAGGGTGCGGGCAAGAAGCCAGTGGAGGAGAGGAGAGGCTGGAGAACAGGAGAGTGAGGAGGGAAGTCTGATGGTGGAGAACCTGACCCATGTTTGGGCCAGCTGCCCTCATTACCACTTAAAGCAGCTGGCTCAACTTCCTTGTTAACTCTCAGCTGAAAACTGGATTCTTACTGTAGGTATTCTGGAGCAATTAGTCTTTGTGTCAGGTGGAAATGGTGCTTCCAAAATATTGCCTTCCATATATTCAAATCATAATGCTAACCTCTGTGCAGTTTCAGAATTTTTCTCGTGCAGCTAATTTGTCCCATGAAACAGGAACATCCGTGTGGAGATTGCCATCGCTCAGCAGTGATTGAAGATGATCCAGAGGATCTTCAGCTTCCTCAAGGGTTGGGGAGGGATGGTCTTCTGGGGAACCCAAGTGGAACCTATTACCTCTGCCTTTTCCTACTTTAAAGAGTGGGTGGGAGTGGTTCTTTTTGGCATGGCTATGTGCTGCAGATTAGCGTTCATGCTATGGTTGGTTTGCAAACTCAGATCTCAACAGAAACGTGACAAGGTCGTTATCACTTAAGCACTTGTGGCCATTGAACAAGGGGCCTCCCCTGAGATTTGGTTATCTATGCTCAAGGACTGATACATAGTGGTACCTAGACAGCCCCTGCACCCTGAGTCCCTTGTGACATTGCACCAGGATTGGGTGTCTAGTGCCTGAAGCAGTCTTTGCACCTGCTGGACTTGATCCCATTGCATGCAGTAAGGTGCTTCGCTCTTATCAGTGCCTCCTCAAAAGTCTGATTGTCACTGCCTATAGAATAGTGTGACCTGTTGAATTGTTAGCTCCTGCACACCACAGGCCTTGCTGCCTATTGCACTGGGACAAGTGACAACACTCTCAAACAGCCCTTGCACAGACATAAATAGAAGGCATTTGAGTCCTCAGCTCTTGCACCCCATAGGTTTTTGATTACCCATGGCACTGGGATGAGTGAGGCTCGGCTACTCAGGACAGCCTTTTGCACATCGCTGAGTCTTATCTCATTGCATGTGATAAGGTGTCCTAAGGAGCCTCAGGACAGCCTTTGCACATCGCTGAGTCTTATTGCACGCGATAAAGTGTCCTAAGGAGGTCTATCTTTATTCCATCTTGATTAATCAAACAAAAAAAGGGGGAGTTGTGGGAAGCCACATAATGCCATTACAAGATGGTGCTGGCTACCACTGACCACCGCCTGTGTATTTCAGGTAAACAACCAATGTGCGCAGGTGTAAATGGGTTTCACACCAAGTCTTTGCCCCCCCCCCGGGGGGGGCGTAACAGTGAGATCATGAGTAAGCAACCAATTAGACGTGGACACGCAGCCTTGGGGTTTATATAGGGAGTCGCTCACGGGGTCTCGTGGTCTTCCTCTTCAAGATGCAATAAATGCTGTGCTGCAGAAGGATCCTGATGTCTGCGTGCATTCTTGCTGGTGAGATGATAGTGTGAGACAGATGCTCACAGTCAGCTATTGGATGGAACACAGGGTCCCTAATGGAGGAGCTAGAGAAAGTACCCAAGGAGCTAAAGGGGTCTGCAACCCTATAGGTAGAACAACAATAGGAACTAACCAGTACCCTCAGAGCTTGTGTCTCTAGCTGTATATATAACAGAAGACAGCCTATTCAGCCATCATTGGGAAGAGAGGACCCTTGGTCTTGCAAATTTTATATGCCCCATTACAGGAGAATGCCAGGGCCAAGAAGTGGGAGTCAGTGGGTAGGGGAGAAGGGGCGGGGAAGGGTATAGGGGACTTTCGTGATAGCATATGAAATGTAAATAAAGAAAATATCTAATAATAAAATTTAAAAGAAGGAAAAAAATAAAAAAATAAAAATAAAACAGATATACCATTCAACCCAGAAATTCTAGTCAGTGGGTCTCTAAATAATGGATTCTAAGTCTTATTAAAGAGATACTACATATTCTTGGTCATTTTCTGAGTGTTCATAACTATGCTTACATTTCAATCTGACAAATAGAAAAAATATGGTACATACATATTATAGTGTTTTATTAGAACAAAAATGAGTTAATATGAATTAATAGCATATACAGTAACATGTACAACATGATTGAATATCAACATGAAACAGGTTCAAAAAGCAATTTTATCTAAATTCCTACTTGTGATTATAGTCATGAAATTATAAAAGATACAACAAGAAGAAAAGAATTATTAAGGAGCAAGTAAAAGAGAAATCATGGAATATGGAATATATATGACATGAAAGAACAATAGAAGCTATTCTGAAGGATAAAGAAGCCTAGGTAGAGCTGTAGCTGGGTGAGGTAGGACAGTGGCTATGTGGCATGAATGACAACTATATGAGTACAAAAATGTCACAATTAAAACATAGGAAGAAAATATCGACAAACCAGACCTCCCAGAGCTACAAGGGACTAAACCACCAACCAAAGAGCACACATGGAAGACCCATGGCTCCAGCTGCATATGTTGCAGTGAATGGCCCTATTCGGCATCTATGGGATGAGAGTCCCTTGGTTCTGTGAAGGCTCAGTGCCCCATTGTAGGGGCACAGGAGGGCATAGAGGGGAGGGGAGGCAGGACTGGGTATGTGGGTATGGGGAGAACCCTAGTAGAAGCAGGGGGAGGGGATGGGATAGGGATTTTCAGGGGGGAGGGCAAGGTGCTTAACATTTGAAATGTAAATAAAATATCCAATTAAAAAAAAAGAAAAATATTACATCTCATTATAGCAAAAATTGGAATTCAGTTTTATTTAATTATTTCATTTGTCTTGGTATGTGAACTGTGATGGGGCAATTAGTCCTTTTGTTGACATACTTGAAGGGTGTCATGTAAAAAATAAAGCATTTGATGACACAAAGGAGAGCTGCTGGGCAGAATTAGCATTGCAAACTCACAATGGAGATATGAGCCCCACTGCCACTTTGTATTTGATAACAATGGGAATGGCTCTCAGATGAAAATGAACATCATGATATCACAGTTGTAAATTGTGATGGCACATTATAACAATATGAAGGCTGAGCTAAATACTGTTCT
Source organism: Mus pahari (assembly GCF_900095145.1). Lineage (NCBI taxonomy): Eukaryota > Metazoa > Chordata > Mammalia > Rodentia > Muridae > Mus > Mus pahari. The sequence continues at coordinate 44,317,591 of NC_034595.1, read as the reverse complement.
TTAAAACTGAGATAATCTGATGGCACAATGGAGCACTGAGTTGTCACAGATGGACATACTGTCATAAGTAGAATTTGGTAATAAAATCCTAAGAATGTGTTAAAAGAAAATTTGATAACACAGTGGGAGAAAAGAAACAGTAAAACTATAGCAATGATTTCAAAAATATGAAGTACAATAAAATTTCTTCCATCCCTTTGTCCAGTCTGAGTAAACAATTCTTTTGTATTTTACAGCAGCACTTTGATTTCTTTTTGAATTACTTATTTTATCCTTTGAGCTTATAATTATATCATTTCTCCCTTCTCTTTCAGTCTTCCAAACCCTCCTTACTCTCTTTTAAATCCATGTCCTCTTTTCTTTTTTCATTAATTGTTGCTGTGTGTGTGAGTGAATGGGTGTGTGTAAACAGTCTCAGTCGTTATAATGTAAGACCACACACACACACACACACACACACACTCAGCATTCTTGAGGTTTCTATAGTTCATTGTGCAGGGTTGAATGAAGCCTCATGGTTTTGTTTTTTGGTTTTTGGTTTTTGGTTTTTGGTTTTTTTGTTTTTTTTTTTTTTTCACCATCCATTTTGGCATATATAGTGTGGTTTCGTTAATGTTCAGGCAGTCATGCTGTCGAAATGTTATGCATATAGCCTCTAGGAGACATATCTTCACTATGTCTTCATTTCTTCTTTACACTTATGTCTTCTTCATCACTCAGCCTATTGCAATCTTTCTGCCCCTTCTTCCCCAATGATCCCTGAGCCTTAGGTATGAGAGTTGTATTGGCATCAGTAGATACTAGCCTCCCTAGTGCTGTATTTTGAGCAATTGTGCTTTTCTGTAAAATTCTCTATTTTTTGCAAGAGAAATTTACATAATGATCCAAAAGGATCACATTTATTTACGGTTAAAAGGACCATGTATTTAGGTATTATGCAGGTTTAGTGAAGTGATAGTTGTAGGTTTTTCTGCATGATCCATGTATTCACAATCTGTGTTTTGATTTCCAGTGCCAGGCATGGAATTCCTGATATCTGATTTCAAAATCATTTTGGATATCCTGACTTAGTTCTATAGCTTTCTGTGTTTCAATAACAGCTTAAATGTTAATAATAAAACTATTCTGATTTTGTTACTTTATTGTGTACTGTATTGAGTACTTTACAAATAAAATCTAGAACTTCTGCACAAATTTGCTTCAATATTTGGTATAATCATTTTCATAAAGATCTGAGAATAAATTTTCTTGAAATTTAATATCTACTTCATGTGAGTGTGTTTGTGTGTGTACAAGCTTATCTTATAGGCATTTATGAAAGGGAAATAAAAATCTTTCAGTTAAAAAGATCTGAAAAGAAATGCCTGTTCTAATTTTATGGAACATCAAATTTGTATATTTTATGCTACTTTTAATCAGCCACATGAGATGTAGAATAAATGTTTTAAAATATAGTTTAATTCCCTTTGAAGACTTTCAAAAGAAAATTTTCAGGACCTGAAATGGTTTAATAATGCTCATATAATCTGTTTGTGATTTTTCTCTGATATTAATGGCCTGTGATTTAGAGGCCAAAACTGTAACTTGACAAAGGTCAGTTCATTACACCTGCCCATGCTCAATGTGTTTCCTAGGTATTTGCTTAAATGCTTTTTCTTAATAATTTTATAACGTTTCTCTGAAATTGTAAGAATATATATTATATGTAAATGTTTATAAATAAGTTGTTAACCTCAACATTTACTATCAACTGTATACTCATAAATAAAATACAGAGTAAAACTCTCCATTTCTCTATTACTCAAGTTTTCTATATTTTATGACTGATTCTGCCTACTTGATTTATAAATTATTAAGATACATAAGATCTCCATGTAGTATTAATTGACTTTTTGCAGTTATGTGAAGCTATGTTATTTCTGTTATGCCTATGCTGTTAGTAATTGCTTCCTCTTATTTTTGTTGTTAAAGTTGGGACTCTGTTCTTCCGGCTGTCTTCTTTTAGCTTTGTTGAAGGATTACTTTCTTGCTTTTTCTAGGGTATAGTTTCCATCCTTGTTTTCTTGTTTTCCCTTTATTATCCTTTGAAGGGCTGGATTCATAGAAAGATACTGTGTGAATTTGGTTTTATCATAGAATACTTTGGTTTCTCCATCTATGGTAATTGAAAGGTTTTGTTGGGTATAGTACCCTGGACTGACATTTGTGTTCTCTTAGGGTCTGTATATCATCTGACCAGGATCTTCTGGCTTTCATTATCTCTGGTGAGAAGTCTGCAGTAATTCTAATAGGCCTGCCTTTATATGTTACTTGACCTTTTTCTCTTACTGCTTTTAATATTCTACCTTTATTTAGTGCATTTGTTGTTCTGATTATTATGTGTCGGGAGGAATTTTTTTTCTGGTCCAGTCTATTTGGAGTTGGCTTTTTATATGTTCATGGGTATCTCTCTTTAGGTTCAGGAAGGTTTCTTCTATAATTTTGTTGAAGATATTTGCTGGCCCTTTAAGTTGAAAATCTTCATCCTCATCTACTCCTATTATCCGTAGGTTTGGTCTTCTCATTGTGTCCTGGATTTCCT
>NC_034595.1:44310125-44314999 GCF_900095145.1 Mus pahari | reverse complement strand
ATGTTCTGTAGATATATATTAAATCCATTTGTTTCATAACTTCTGTTAGTGTCCATGTGTCTCTGTTTAGTTTCTTTTTCCAGGATCTGTCCAATGGTGAGAGTGCGGTGTTGAAGTCTTCCACTATTATTGTGTGAGGTGTAATGTGTGCTTTGAGCTTTACTAAAGTTTCTTTAATAAATGTGGCTGCTCTTGTATTGGGAGCATAGATATTTAGAATTGAGAGTTCCTCTTGGTAGATTTTACCTTTGATGAGTATGAAGTGTTCCTCCTTGACTTTTTTTTGATAAATTTGGGTTGGAAGTTAATTTTATTTGATATTAGAATGGGTACTCCAGCTTGTTTCTTCAGACAATTCGCTTGGAAAATTGTTTTCCAGCCTTTCACTCTGAGGTAATGTCTGTCTGTTTCCCTGAGGTGAATTTCCTGTAAGCAGCAAAATGTTGGTTCCTATTTGTGTAGCCAGTCTATTAGTCTATGTCTTTTTAATTGGGAATTGAGTCCACTGATGTTAAGAGAAATTAAAGGAAAGTAACTGCTTCCTCTTATTTTTGTTGTTAAAGTTGGGATTCTGTTCCTGCAGCTGTCTTCTTTTAGGTTTGTTGAAGGATTACTTTCTTGCTTTTTCTAGGGTATAGTTTCCATCCTTGTTTTGTTGTTTTCCCTTTAATATCCTTTGAAGGGTTGGATTCATGGAAAGATACTGTGTGAATTTGGTTTTATCATGGAATACTTTGGTTTCTCCATCTACGGTAATTGAGAGTTTTGCTGGGTGTAGTAACCTGGGCTGGCATTTGTGATCTCTTAGGGTCTGTATATCATCTGACCAGGATCTTCTGGCTCTCTGGTGAGAAGTCTGGTGTAATTCTAATAGGCCTGCCTTTATATGTTACTTGACCTTTTTCTCTTACTGCTTTTAATATTCTACCTTTATTTAATGCATTTGTTGTTCTGATTATTATGTCGGGAGGAATTTTTTTTCTGGTCCAGTCTATTTGGAGTTGGCTTTTTATATGTTCATGGGCATCTCTCTTTAGGTTCGGGAAGGTTTCTTCTATAATTTTTTTGAAGATATTTGCTGGCCCTTTAAGTTGAAAATCTTCATCCTCATCTACTCCTATTATCTGTAGGTTTGGTCTTCTCATTGTGTCCTGGATTTCCTCGATGTTTTGAGTTAGGATCTGTTTGCATTTTGCATTTTCTTTGAATGTTGTGTCCATATTCCCTATGGAATCTTCTGTACCTGAGATTCCCTCTTCCATCTCTTGTATTCTGTTGCTTATGCACGCATCTATGTTTCCTGATATCTTTCCTAGGGTTTCTATCTCCAGAGTTGTGTCTCTTTAGGTTTTCTTTATAGTTTCTACTTCACTTTCATATCCTTAATGATTTTGTTCAATTTCTTTATTGTTTCTACTTCTACTCTCAGATCCTTAATGGTTTTGTTCAATTCAATTCCCCTGTTTGGTTGTGTTTTCCTCTAATTCTTTAAGAGATTTTTGTCTTTCTTTTAGCTGTTTAGCAGTGTTATTCTGTAATTCTTTAATGGATTTTTATGTTTCTTCTAGCTGTTTAGCAGTGTTTTCCTGTAATTCTTTAAGGGATTTTTGTATTTCTTCTAGCTGTTTAGTAGTGTTTTCCTGTAGTTCTTTAAGGACTTTTAACTGTTTAGCAGTGGTCTCGTGTAATTCCTTGAGGGATTTTTGTGCTTCCTCTTTAAGGTCTTCTACTTGTTTAGTGTTGTTCTCCTGTATTTCTTTGAGTGAGTTATTAATGTCCTTCTTCAAATCTTCTACCAACATCATGAGATATGATTTTTAAATTTACATCTTGCTTTTCCGGTGTGTTGGGGTATCCAGGACTCGCTGTGATGGGTGTACTGTGTTCTGATGGTACCCAGTTTTCTTGGTTCCTGTTAGTAAGATTCTTACCTTTGCCTTTCAACATCTGGAAATCTCTGGTGTTAATGTTCAAGCTGTCTCTTGCTGGAGTTTGATCCTCCTGTGATTCTGTTAGCCTCTGTCTGTACTCCTGGGAATCCAAATCTCCCCTGTGTCCTTGTGGTGAGAGCACTCTCTGCAGGCAACCTCTCCTCTTGAAGGATAGGTGTCCAAAAGTTTTGAGGTCTGACCCGCCTTCTGAGTCCTGGGGTCAGAGCCCTCCCTGTAGGCCTACTTTCCTCCTGTGATTCCTAAGACCTTTGATCCAGAGGACCTGTGATCCCGAGGACCTGTGGTGTGGAGAGTCCTCAGCAGCGCTGCTCAGCTACCTTAGCTGGTTTCCAGAATAGAGATGGAGGGGGAGGCCCCAACTGGACTGGAACCCTGCCTCTGGGTGGGCAGTGCTCCTTTGTCCCTGTTCCTGCTGGCACAAGCCCCTCCTAGATTTTCTGGAGTTGATTGTGTTCCACTCACTGGTGATCCTGAGGACCTCTGGTGTGGAGATTCCTCTGGAGCACTCAGCTGCCTTCTCTGGTGTTCAGAAGAGAGATGGCAGGGGTGGCCCAGATTGGACAGGAACCTATCATATTTTTTTTAACAGAAATAATTTTTTTAGACAGAAGACATTTTTTTAAACTGGCAGACAACTCAAATTTACTTTAACACAAAACAAAACAAAAACAAAATTACACTTGTTACTTTTGTATTACTGTGATAAAATACTGATGCAAATTTTAGAAGAATGTGTTGATTTGGGTTTATTGTTTCAAACAGATTAGAGTTCATGACAGTATTGTGGAGGAAGTAGGCAGTAAGTGTGTCCATACTACAAGTTGGAACATCTTCTGGGTATATGAACAGGAGAGGTATTGCTGGATCTTCCAGTAGTACTATGTCCAATTTTCTGAGGAACCACCAAACTGATTTCCAGAGTGGTTGTACAAGCTTGCAATCCCACCAGCAATGGAGGAGTGTTCCTCTTTCTCCACATTTCACTAGCATCTGCTGTCACCTGAATTTTTGATCTTAGCCATTCTGACTGTTTTGAGATAGAATCTCAATGTTGTTTTGATTTGCATTTCCCTGATGATTATGGATGTTGAACATTTTTTGAGGTGCTTCTCAGCTGTTCAGTATTCCTCAGTTGAGAATTCTTTGTTTAACTCTGTATCCCATTTTTAATAGGCTTATTTGATTTTCTGAAGTCCAGCTTCTTGTGTTCCTTATATATCCAATTGGATATTAGTCTCCTATCAGATTTAGGGTTGATAAAGATCCTTTCCCAATCTGTTAGTGGCCTTTTTGTATTATTGACAGTCTCTTTTGCCTTACAGAAGTTTTGCATTTTTATAAGGTTCCATTTGTTGATTCTCAATCTTACAGCACAAGCTATTACTGTTCTGTTCAGGAATTTTTCTCCTATGCCCTTTTCTTTGAGGCTTTTCCCCAAATTCTCCTCTATAAGTTTCAGTCTCTGCCTTTATGTTGTGTTTATTAATCCACTTAGACTTGAGCTTTGTACAAGGACATAAGAATGAATCAATTCACATTCTTCTACATGATAACTGCCAGTTGTTCCAGCACCTCTCCATTTCTTTATTTGTGAATATTTCATTAATTATGCCTTCTTCATTTCAAAGCATTATCAAGTATTTACTCTTGAATTTTATTTTTTTTAGCTTTAATGTCAATACTTAGTATGACCTAACAAGGAATGATTCTGTAAGTTTTTCATTATATACTAGTCATATCAACTTCATATTATTTATTGCAATGGCAGAAACCTAGATGTTAACCTACCCCAAATATTTTATTTTAAATACATACTTTTAAAAACTCAGAGCCAGTCGTACATATGAGAGAAAACATATAAGTTGGTCATTCTGAATCTGCATTACTTCAGTCTGAAAAACAATTTCTGACTTTATCCATATACCCACAATTTTTATAACAAGTTTTAAGAGCTGAAAATTAGTCCATTGTGCAAACTGACCTTATTTTTATTTCCATTCATTCCTTGATGGCAATTATGACTGGTTACACATTCTAGATACACGAGTAATACAACAAAGAACATATATGAACAAATACGATCTCTATAGTAGGATACAGACAATTCTTTGTGAATATGCCCATGAGTGGTCTGGATTACATTGAAAATTAATTTATTTTGAACTTTTTAAGGCACATACTACAGATTTACATACTTTGGATGGAGGAATCATTTTTCACTCCCTCCAACATTGAGTAAGTGTCTCCCTCTCTCCACAATCAGCAGGTATCATGTACATATGAACTCAAAGAGGTCATGACAGCACTCAGAAAAGATCTAGATAAAGGCAGACAAAAATCCCAGTATGGATGTTGCAATGTGATATGGATCTTGCAAGCCTACACCTTCATCAGGACCCATGAGCAACTGATGACTGCTGAAGGAGGAAGAGTCATTTACTTCTTTGATTCAAAAAATAAGAGGATACTCTCACTTTAATAGGTCATCTTATACCCATGTACATTCAGATAGAACTAAGTGGACTCTGGGCTCAAAGTAAAAATAAAAACAGAGCGCATGACATCACTTGTGCACATAATATAAAACATAAAATGAATGAAAATGCTATCAAGATCTAAAAATAAAAAAAAATCACAAGAATAATAGTGAAAACAAACAACACAAAATACCACAGTGATCAAATGTATAAAAGACAGGGCAGATTTTCTTGTATCATTTCTTTTGTTATCTTTGCATTGGTATTTCTGAATATTGTCAGAGATGATTAAAGCAACTGAAGAATCAGACCTCTCAAAAAAGATATGGATGCTGATTTTATAACAATACCATGATTTATCATTATATGTTACCTACAAATAGCAAGTTTTGAAATCTCTCTGTCTGTCTCTCTGTCTCTCTGTCTCTCTGTCTCTCTCTGTCTC
>NC_034595.1:44281588-44308955 GCF_900095145.1 Mus pahari | reverse complement strand
TAGGGAACTTTCGGGTTAGCATTTGAAATGTAAATAAAGAAAATAATAATAATAAAAAATGAAGAAAAATTAGATTTTCCTGGTTTTAAGGCAAAACAGAAATGGACACTCTTGTACCAAACTACACAAGTTAAATGAGGATATTTTAGCAAGAATACTGCAAGAGATATTACATAAATTTCCCTTAAATGATTTTTAATATGTCATTAATTTTCAGGTTCTTAATTGAGTTTTTAGAATTTCTTACAGTTGCAAGGTTTATTATCAAGTTTTAGTATTTCACATCTTTCCATATACCATGCTCACATCTTAATATAAAACCATATTTTAATATTTACCTCAAAGATTATTCAAGCATCTGTGAAATTTCCCTTAGTTAGCTTTGCAATTATTGAGATAATCCAATGAACTGAATCATGAAAATGTGCTCATTTACTGTTTCTTCCTAAGACCCACTACATACTCAGAATAATCATTTTTCAAAAGGTCTTCATCATCATAATAAGGAAGACAAAACACACATTTAAAATATTTACTGTAAATTCTATTTACTAGACTATTTATTAGATACTCTGGTCTTAAAATTCTAGTCTGTCCATAAATATGGTAATTTTAACATTTGCCATCTACTTCTTTCCCAGAAGTAACATTCTCAGCAGGCTCACCACTTCTGACATTTTCTTTCATTTTACAAAGATAAGTGGCATCCTGGAAGCCTCTTCCCCACTCCCCATTGCATTAGCATTCATAATATTAATTGCCAAAAATTACCAGCTGCAAGAAGTTTTATCTAACAAAGCTGCTTCGTGGCTTTCTCAAGACAATTTACTACCATTTATGTCCCAAGCAAACACTTAAGTATGTAAATAGGAAGAAGCCCACAGTATAATTAATATTTAAAAGACAAAATGTCAGACATAGCTAAGCAATTTTTTAACATTATTCACGTATCCACCCCCTTTTCTTTAACCACGAGTTCTTGCTATTGAAACACTGGGGTTTTACTGAGAACGATACAATTGATCTCAGCTAAGTGTTTTGCTAATAAGTGCCAGAAAATTCCCAAGCATACTGTTGAATTAGATAGAGCTTACAAATGAATATACTGAACTCTGAAATTTCTTTCTCCTCTGAGTACTTCCATTGAAATTGGATATATAATACTCTAAAGCAAAGTATAGAATCAAATTATAACCTGATATATATTGAGGATGTACAAACCAGCAACAACTGGCAAGAAGGATTTTGTCATAATTTGGTATGCATTGCCTAATCATCCATCAATAAAAGACATGTTTAGTAGTCATTTAAGAAAGAGAAAGTACCCAAGGAACTGAAGGGGGCTGCAACCCTGTAGGTGGAACAACAATATGAACTAACCAGTACCCCCTGAGTTTATGTCTCTAGCTGCATATGTAGCAGAAGATGGCCTAATCGGCCATCATTGGGAAGAGAGGCCCCTTGGTCTTGTAAACTTTATATGACCCAGCACAAGGCAAGGCCTGGGCCAAGTAGTGGGAGTGGGTGGGTAGGGGAGCAGAGGTGGGGGGAGGGGTATAGGAAACTTTCGGGATAGCATTTGAAATGTAAATAAAGAAAATAATAATAATAATTAAAAAAAAAGAAGTACAATAAATTTAAATTACCTGTGTTAACCAAGAAATTGTCTTCATGTATGTGTGTTAGTGATTGGGAGAATCACATCAAATTCTGTGACACTATGAAGAGGGTTCATTGAAGGTAAACGGTAAATTAATTTAGTTTAAAGACAGTTATTTTATAATGGTCTCTATCTGTGGGTACAAAGACAGTAATGGAGTTTGTTGTGACACAATGCTAGTAATTTAAAAAACTACATCAATAAAGGCATACAAACATTACTATACAATCATGAGCAGAACAAGGACAACAATGACAGATATTCCAAAGTGGATAGAAGAAGGACCACTAGTCCCTAGCTATAGGCAATGAACTTAAAGCAACTAAGGAACGCAGGGTCAGAGATACAGTCTTCCCTAGGGCACAGTGTACCAATTAGTTTTCTAATACCTAAAAATCACCCCTCTGAAAGAAATTGAGGCCATGAATTTGAAAGACAGTAAAGATGGTTATTTGGGGAAGTTTGGAAGAAGAAAAAGGAAAGGTCAAATGCTGAAATTATATGAGCATACCAAAAAAGAGAAATAAAAACAACATTGGCAAAGACAAAGTATATGGAAGTAAATATCTTAAATATTTGCTTAAAAGAGGCGTTGTGGTTTATATAGAATTCTAAATTCCCAATCAAAATATCAAGCAATGACACATTAAAATAAAAGTTGTATCATGGGTTCTGATTTCCTTCACATTTAGAAAAGATAGTCTATGAGGCAATGCAGAAAAGAAAAACAGAGGTACTCTTATCTCCCATATGTGGAGCATAACCATAAATATTGACTACTGTGTATTTAACTTGTAGTACTTGGAGAGAACTGGCAAACAACCATTAGGGGATACCTCAAAGGAAAGATATCAGTAGATAATAGGCTGTTTGAAAGTGCAGAGAAGGAATGAACACCAGTAGTAGAATGGTTTAAAGAATGTAAGTGTAGTGGATTGGGGTGATGGGCAGGAATCAAAAATAGAGGTAAGTGCAAAAGGTCTATAGAAATGTATTTGTTTATGAGCAAATTACACAAAATTGGTTAAAAAATGTATAAGGCATCTATCCCATTTGGATAGTAAATGTTTCTCCCTTAAGCCATGGAATAACAAAAATTTAAGTCAAGTATATGATAACTCCTTATGAGTTGGTCAGATGTTAGATGATACAAAATCTGTGGTAGTTTGTTTGAGAATATTCTCCCAATTGTTGAAAAAGCCCATTCCATTTCCAGACAGAGTTCTGTCTCTGTCTCTGTCTCTGTCCCTCTGTTTCTGTCTCTCTCTCCATCTTGCTTGTGGACCAAGTTATGACCTCTTAGCAAGTACTCTAGCATTGAGTACTGGTTTGCCTAAGAGACTTGTAAATTTAATGTTACATAATAATTTTAATTGTATATATCATGGTTTTGATGAGAAATGTCCCTAGTAGGATTACGTATTTGAAAATTTATTCCCCAGTGGTGGCACTATTTGCAAAGCTCATGAAACATTTGGGAGTTGGGGCCTTGCTACAGAAAGTACTACTATTTGTTGTTTGTACTCGCCAATTCCAGTTGACTGTCTTTCTTCTTCATCCTTGTGATTAAGAAAGTGAGGTCTCAAATTCCTGTTCCATGAAGTACAGACCCTCAGCATGTTATACTTGTATCCTTCTGAAAATATAAGGAAAAATAAATTCACATCATTAGTCATTTTTCCATGGTGATTTATCAATCATGAAAATAATCATCACTGAAACAGGTACCAGAGAGTGAGGTGTCTTTATAAAAGCTTGATCGTGACATTTAGAGTAATGTGGGACACTTTGGATCTTTCAACTTCAGTTGATTTGCAGTTGTAAGCAGAGCTTACAAGACCATTCTAGTAGGGCCTTGAAAGACAGTAGTGCTGCGAGCAATGTGGATTGTGGAGGCTTATCTCAAAGGTTTCAGAGGAGAAGAATTTATCAACAACTAGATTAGAGGTTTCTCATATAATATTTGTAACAAATGCTGTTTCTGCCTTTTGCCCATGCCCTAGAAAATTGTCTGAGGGAAAATGAAAATGTAATGGACTAATTTATTTTACAAAGTAAATTTCAAGACTATATAACACTGAGTTGGGATGTGGTTGTTATTCATGATGCATAATAACCACAGGGGCATGATCTGCTCTTAGGAAGCAAGTTAATGAAAGGGCTGCTGCTGCTGCTGCTACTGCTAATGTTATTGACGGGGGTGATCCATCCTAAACTGGTTGCTCAACATGACAGTGTCATTCAAATGATTTTTCCTTGAGAGTACACATATTGAAAGAGTAAAGGAGTTTTGGTTTTGAGAACTTCTGACTCCCAGGCTGGTCACTAAATGAAGACTGAAAATAGAGGAGTCTGTGACAGGTCCTTCTGTGAAGTAGGGAAATTAAGACTTGAGTAGAGTGAAGATCTCAAGATACTGAAGATACCAGAGCAATGAGGTATCTGCCAAAGAGAGCTCTATACAGGAAATTGAACTAGCCAGAAGTATCTCAGAAGAGCCTTAACTTTAAACTTTATGCATTTTTGAGACTGTAAAAGGCTGTGGGAGAGTTTGAAACTGGACAAGTGTGTTTTACCATCTGATATGGTAACAAGGCTATGGGATCTTACAATGGAACACAGTGATTTTCATGAGTGATATCCTTGGGTATTTAAATGTTTGGTCTCCAGTTAGTACCACCAACTTTGGAGGTTTTACAACTTTTGAGAGTGGAGCCTTCAAGGAGGAACTACTTCACTGGAAATGAGCTTTCAGTATTTAAAATATCATCCTATTTCTGCCTTATGCATATGGTTGAGTATGTGAGTCATCAGATTCTTGATCTGGTTTCCATACCTGCCACAGGGAGACATTTCTTCCTTCCATCATGACCCTTAACCCTCTAGAATTATAATAAAAAAACCTTCATTGTTCCATAAGACAACTGTCATGATATTTTATTAAATTAAGATAAAATTAATATACTAACATATAGTATAATGTTGTTAATAATTGTTAATATTCAGAAATAATACAATGTCCATAAATAGGTAAATAGGTAAATGATAATATAAGTATGCAAATAGATATTGCTCAACAATCAACACATTAGTCCAATGTATAGAATATAGATCAATTAGCCATATATTTTCTTAGACATGAGAACCCAAAATCTATATTCCATATAATTTCTACAACATTTTAGAAAATATAAAATTTCAAAGCTGAAGATTGGATCAATATTTCTGAAGATTAAGAGACAAAGTATTGCTATTTGCAGATGTTTTGAGAGTATATATACATAAAACAGTCCAAATATTCTACCAGGGAAGTCCTACATATGATAACTAATTTTACCCAATAGGTAGGATCCCAGATTAACTCAAAGAAATTGGTATACCTCCTATATTACAAATTCCAAACAGACTAAGAAAGAAGTAAGGACAATTATATCCTTCAAAATATCCAAAAAATAATATAAAATATCTTGGGGTAACTCTAACCAAGAGAGTGAAAGGCCTATATAATAAAAGCTTCAGGTCTTTGAAAAAGAAAATTTAAGAAGATATCAGAAAAATGAAAGATTTCCCATGTATATCATGTTTAGGATTAACATAGTAAAACTGGTCAGCCACACTTTGGTCTTCCTTCTTCTTGAGCTTCATGTCTGTTGTTTTGCGACAGTGTAACCTCACTCAGAATAATATTTTTTAGTTCCATGCATTTGCCTAAGAAATTCATGTATTCATTGTTTTTAATAGCTGATTAGTACTCCATCGTATAAATGTACCATATTTTCTATATCCATTCTTCTGCTGGAGGTTCTTTTCAGCTTCTGGCTATTATAAATAAGGCACCCATGGACATAGTGAAGCATGTGTCCATGTTATATATTGGGGCATTATTTGGGTATATACCTAGAATTGGTATAGCTTGGTGCTCAGGTAATACTATGTTCAATTTTCTAAGGAACCACCAGACTGATTTACATAGTGGTTGTATCAGCTTACAATCCCACCAAAAATGGAATGCCCTCCTTTCTCCACATCCCAGCCAGCATCTGCTGTCACTTGAGCTTTTGATCTTAGCCATTCCAACTGATAAGAGGTAGAATCTCATGGTTGTTTTGATTTTCATATCCCTGATTACTAAGGATGTTGAACATTTCTTTAGGTGATTCTCATCCATTTGACATTCCTCAGTTGAAAATTCTTTGCTTAGCTCTGTACCCTATTTTTAAATAGGGTTATTTGATTTTCTGAAGTCTAACTTCTTGAGTTCTTCTCACAGGAGGTAATGTGGAGACAATGTATGGAGCAGAGACTGAAGGAAAGACCATCTAGAGACTGTCCCACTTGGGGATCCATCCCACATACAGACACTAAACCCAGACACTATTGTGGATGCCAAGAAGGGTTTACTGACAGGAACCTGATATAGCTGTCTCCTGAGAGGTTTTGCCAGAGCCTGACAATTAAGAGTAGGATGCTCACAGCTGACCATTGTACTGATCTTCGGGTCACCAATGGAGAAGTTAGAGCAAGGACTGAAAGAGCTGAAGGGTATTGCAACCCCATAGGGATTACAACAATATCAACCAACCAGCCTCCCTGCCCCCGAGTTGCAGGGACTAAACCACCAACAAAAGTACACATAGAGAAACCCATGGCTCTAGCCTCATAGTAGCAAGGACTGCATCAATGGGAGGAGAGGCCCTTGCTCCTGTGAAAGCTTGATGCTCCAGTGTAGGGGAATGCCATGGAAGAGAGGCAGGAGAGGTTAGGTGGGTAAAGGAAAACCCTCATAGAAGCAGGGGGAGGTTGAATGGGATAGGGGTTTTCTGGGGTAGTGGTGGGAAAGGTGATACATTTGAAGCATAAATCAAGAAAATTTCCAATAAAAAATGGCCATCCTACCAAAAGCAATCTTCAGATTTAATGAATTAATTATTAAAATTCAAACACAGTTCTTTAAAGACTTGAATGAACAATACTCAACCTCATGGAAAAACAGAAAATCCAGGATAAATAAAACATTATTATACAATTAGAGAACTTCTGGATGTATCACAGTCCCAGATTTCAACATGTACTATAGAGCTATAGTTATAAAATATGAATCATATTGATCTTAAAAAGATATATGAATCAATGGAATAAAGTCAAAGACATATAAATCTACTCTTATAGATATCTGATTTTTGAAAAAGCAGCCAGATAAAAGAGCAAAAAAAAAACATCCACAACAAATGGTAACTGGCTGTCAGTATGTGGAAGAATGAAAGTTGACCCATTTCTATCACCTTGTGCAAAACTCAAATCCAAGTGGATTGAAGACCTCAAAATAAAACAGATACATTAAACCTGATAGAAGATAACGTGAAACATTTCCTTGAATGTGTTGGCACAGAACAACTTCATGTATGGAACACCAGTAACTCAGGCATTAACATCAGCAATTAATACACCATGCTTCAAAAAAACTGAAATGCAAAGTGTAAGGCAAAGGATATTGTCAATAGGACAAAATGGCAGCACACAGACTGGGAAAACATTTTTACCAACTTCACATCTGACGAAGGCATAATTTGCAAACCATTTAAAGAACTCAGGAAACTAGATATCTAGAAACCAAATAATCCAATTTAAAATGGGGCATAGGCTTAAAAGAGATATTTCAGCACAGGAATCTCAAATAGCCCAGAAACAGATAAAGTTCCTTAACTATTATGGAACTGCAAATCCAAACGACTTTCAGACACCACAAGGTTTTTGTTGTTGTTGTTGCTGTTGTTTTGTGTTTGTTTTTTGGTTGTTGTTGTTTTGTGTTTGTTTTTTGGTTGTTGTTGTTTTGTTTTGTTTTATTTATTCATATTTCAAATGTTGTTCCTCTTACCAGTTTTCCCTCAACCACTCCCTATCACTTCTCTGTGCTCCTGCTTCTCCGATCATGCTCTCCCATCCACAACCCACTTCTGCCTCAGCACCCTAGCATTTCCCTACAGTGGTTATCGAGCCTCCATAGGACCAAGGGTCTCCCCTCCCACTGATTCAAGATAAGGCAATCCTCTGCTACATATACAGCTGGAGCCATGGGTCACTGCATGTGTACTCTTCGGTGTGGTTTAGTCCCTTGGAGCTTTGGAGGGTCTGGTTTGTTGATATTTTTGTTCTTCCAATGGGGTTGCAAACCCCTTCAGCTCCTTCAGTCCTTTCCCTAACTCCTCCATTGGTGTCCCTCTGGCGAGTCCAATGGTTGGCTGTGTGCATCCACATCTGTATTGGTCAGACTCTGGCATAGTATCTCAGGGGACAGATATACCAGGCTCCTGTCTGCAAGCACTTCTTGGCATTAGCAATACTGTTTGGTTTGGCCATTGCAGAATGGATGGATGCCTAGGTGAGGCAGTGTCTGGATAGGCTTTTCTCCAATCTACGTTCTAGTCTTTGTCCCTTTGTTTCCTTTTTACAGGAGCACTTCTGGATTAAGATTTTTGAGATGGGTGGGTGGTTCCATCCCTCAAATGGAGGCTATGCCTATCCACTGGACATGGTTTTTACAGGTTCTATCTTCACTTCATTGGGTGTTTCAGCTAATGTCATCCCCGTTGAGTCAAGGGTGTCTGGGACTTTCTAGTGGCCACTCCCACTTTCCCATCCCCTATTACTACATAGATGTCCCTCAACAGAATTATGGATACAGAAAATCTGGAACATTTACACAATGGAGTTCTACTCAGCTAATGAAAATAATGACTTCACGAAATTTGCAGGCAAATGGATGGATCTAGTAAAGAGGTAACCCAGACACAAAAGAACATATATGTTATGTACTCAATCATAAGTGGATATTAACAAAAAAAAAAAAAAAAGAAAGAAAGAAAGAAAGAAAGAAAAGAAAAAACTCAGAATACCCATGATACAAATCACAGACAATATGAAACCCCAAGAAAACCAAAGTGTGGATGCTTCAGTCCTACACAGAAGGGGGGAAAAATAGTCACAGGATGTAAAGGGAGAGAGCGATACGGGAGGGTAGAAGGAGATGGAGGACAAAAGCAGGCAGGATCAGATGCAGGAGGAGATAGGGGAGAAGTACAGAGGGTTAGGAATTTGAACGCAGGTAATATGCCATTTCATACTTGTCAAAACAGATCAATTTGGCAAATACTCAGAAAACTGGAAACAGTTCTACCTGAAGACCCATCTATATGGGCATATACCCAAAAGATATTCTACCATATCACAAGGACACATGTTCCACTATGTTCAAAGCAGCTTTATTTATAAAAGTCAGAATAGGGAAAAAACCCAGATGTCCCTCAACAGAAGAATGTATACTGGAAATGTGGTACATTTACATAGTAGGATACTACTTAGCTATTAAAAACGAGGACTTCACTAATTTTACAGGCAAACAGAAGTAGAAATTATCATTCTGAGTGAAACAACCCAGACCTCAAAAGATATATATGGTATGTACTCGATGATAAGTGGATATTATCCCAAAGTATCAGAATACCCACAATACAACTCACAAACCATATGTAGCTTAAGAAGAAGAAAGGCCAAAATATAGACGTTTCAATCCCACTTCCAAGGGGGAACAAAATAATCATGGGAAGCAGGGGGCGGGGGGGAGGGAGGGACCTGGATCTGAGGGTGGATGAAGAGAGAAAATTTGGAGCAGGATCAGGTATAGGAAGAGACAGGAGAGAAATCCAGAGGGCCAGGAGAATGTTATGCTTTATTTGCTTGATGTCCTTGGGATATCTGGTCTTTTCTGATGGGAGACAGAAGGGATGGCAAATTTGGGAAGAGGAGAGGTAGGGTGAGACACTGGCAGAGGGGAGAAAGGGGAACTATTGTTGGGAAATAAGATATGTAAGATGAATTAAAATGAAAACAAAATTTAGAAGAGGGAGAGACACAGACACAGACACACACATACAGAGAGAGAGAGAGAGAGAGAGAGAGAGAGAGAGAGAGAGAGAGAGAGANAGAGAGAGAGAGAGAGAGAGAGAGAGAGAGAGAGAGAGAGAGAGAGAGAGAGATGAAGAAATGTGTTGGTTTGAGTATGTTTGGCTTGGCCCATAGGGATTGGCACTGCTTGGAGGTGTGGCCTTTTTTGAGGAAGTGTGTCACTGTGGGGGTTGGGCTTTGAGACAACCCTCCAAGCTAGTTGAAGGATAGTCTTCTCCTGCCTGTCTTTGGATCTGGATCTAGAAATTTTGGGTTCCCCAGTCTGACATCTGCCTGGATGCTTAAGTGCTCCTGCTATAATAATAACAGCCTGAAACTCTGAGCCTGTAGGGCATCCCCAGTGTCTCCTCATAGCAATGATACCTTATCTAAGACAGGAAATCTGGTGGAAATGGTGAAGGAACTGCTCTGAAGACTGATTTAAGTCATGGATATATTATATGAACTACAATTCTTATAATTTTTAAAACTGTTCATTTAAATATTAAATTCTTTTAAAATTTTATTCAAAGGTTTAACTATAACACTTCTCCCTTCCCTTTTCTCAACCTAAATATTCCCATATATCCCTTCTTACACTTCAAATTTGCAGCCATTTTAAAATAAAGCAAGTAAATGTGTATACATAAATTTTGTGTCTATATATATGCAAATAACATCAGAGTATCTCAATAATATTATATCTTTTAAAATAGTAAGTGGTCATGTGAGCAGAAATTCAAGAATAAAAAAAGTGAGGTTATGGCAACAATACAGATAGCAATAAAATAAGCAAAAAATTAAAAATACAGTATTATATGAGTATGCAAATGCTAGAGTGTGGAGCATAGTTTAAATGTAGAAAATAGGTAAGTTTTACTATATTTGCTCCACTTCTTTGGCTACAGGTAAAGCATCATAATGACTGTTCCAGAACAGAGAAACTCATTGAGAAGAACAAATCCTATGATTTATTCTTGACATAAGGAGGAAGAAATGATTATGGGTTTGCTATTTTTCTCTAAGGAGATCAAAGGCGTATGTGAAATGAATCACTCAATCAGTAAATCCAAGGTTAATAATATTAGGACATTGCAGTCAGTAGCAGACTCTTTTATTACAAATCTAGACATAACTTCTTCCAACTTGACCTTAACTCAACCTCAATGACTACATTTTGTAAAACATTAAAATAGTAAAGACATAAATTTTGTATATAAGACAAACTGAAACACTGCTATATTGTAATAAATATTTGCATATGAGACAATATTTCTCTAACATTTATAGTACATATGCCAAGAATATGAGAATGAATATGAAGAAAATATAGACACTTTGCTTTAAAAGACAATATTCACTAGGCTATTAATTCCAAATTCCAAATATTTTCAAATATGAATGTATATGATTGAAAATAACCATACTTCGCAAAGATAGTCATCAAGTATAGCTTGATGATTGTGAATTGTTGTCACAGGACAAAACCAAAGATTACATGAGAACATTTTGAAAAAAGAAGTAGTAAGAAAACAAATTGGAAAAATAATTCTACAAATAACAGAAAGTAAAATAACATTTCTGTAAGATTCTGAATAATATTTGCTCATCAAGACAGCTCCTACCTTTTTTCCTAATGCCTGCTCCCAATATCTTCCTCCTATACTTCCATGAGCTGTCTTTTGCACTGAAGTACAGGTACCTTCCACATGAGAATTTTTTTCTATATACCAGGGAGGATTGTTTTTTAGTATGATAAAGTATCATGATCATCATGTGTAGAAATATCCATCACTGAATTGGCCTGGGTCTAAATGGCACTTACTCATTTTTGCATTTACACAGCCTACTCTCTATACTCCTACAACAAAGGTCCTTAGTGAAATATTAATGAATTGATGAATAAATAAATGATATTCAAAATGTATTTGTTCCATTTGTGACAAAAGAGTTTCAGAGAATATGTTTCTGTAGTTTGTAATAACACTCTGGGGATCAGGGAAGTATTGGAGTGCATAAGAAGCATGTTTGGCAGCAGGCCAAATACAAGAAAACCATCACATTGCTGTTATTGTAATATGCTGAATTGGAATGCTTTGTTCTTCAAAAGATACATACACAATGTTTACAAATGTGATTTTTCTACTTAGAAAATAAAATTCTACATCATGTATGATATTCAGATTCCTTCTTGGCCACCAGTAGCTCTGCAAGATCCCTTTGAATGAAATGTTCTACCTTAAAAGAAAGAAAGAGAAATACCTTAAGCAATTAACAGAAATCATCCTTTCTATTCTTGTTTATTTTAAAAATTTTAAATATTTATTCCATTTACTGGATCAAATGTCACTCAGGATTACTTTGCTCAATAACATGACCCAAAACTTCCAGTGTAGATTTGTTTCATTCATTTATTCTTCCTGTCTGAACAATAAATGTGGTGTCAATGGATATTTTTGAGATCATTAGATTCACTGTCATACAGTATATTTCCTATTTATCTTCTTAAGTTAGATTCAAATATACTAGTATCTGGAAAATATGTCAGGAATAGTTCTATTCCTCCTTCCTGATCATGACAACCACAAAGAGACCTTTCCTTAGATCACAAAACTGCGAAAAGTGTGCATGTGTTTTCTTTAAACTAAGCACAGGAACACACACACACACACACACACACACACACACACACACACACACACACACACACACACACACACACACACACACACACACACTAATTACTTTTCCCCATTTGGTTGATTACAGTGTTTTATTGGATATTTTATATATTTACAATTCAAAAGTAATCTTCTTCTCAGATTCCCCTCCAGAACCCCCCTATCCTATCATCCTTCTCTCTGCTTTTATGAGGGTGCTCCCACCCAATCCAGCCTTCCCACACTGACTTTCCCCTATACCGCGGAATCTAGCCTTCACAGTACCAAGGGGTGTTCCTCCACTGAAGTCCAACAAGGCCATCCTTACTACATATGTGACTGGAGACAAGGGTCCCTCCAGGTGAACTCTTGTTGGTGCTTTAGTCTGTGGAAGCTCTGGGGGATCTGTTTGGTTGATATTGTTGTTCTTCTTGTGGGTTGCAAACCCCATTCAACTCCTTCAGTCCTTTCTCTAACTCCTCCATTGGGGACCATGTGCTAAGTTTAATGGTTGGCTATGAGCATCTGCCCCTGTATTTGTCAGGCTCTTGCAGAGGCTATTAGGAGACAGCTATATCATACTCCTGTCAGCAAACCCTTCTTGGTATCTTCAATAGCATCTAGGTTTGGTAAATGTATATGTGCTGGATCCCTTGGGTGGGGCAGTCACTGGATGACTTTTCCGTCAGTTTCTGCTCCACACTTTGTCTCTCTAGTTCCTCTCTTGAGTAATTTGTTCTCCCTTCTAAGAAGGACTGAAGTATCCACACTTTGGTCTTCCTTCTTCTTCAGCATTATGTGGTCTGTGAGTTGTATTACGAACTTCTGGGCTAATATCCACTAATCAGTGAGTGAATACCATGTGTGTTCTTCGGTGACAGGGTTGCTTCACTCAGATTGATATTTTCTTTTTTTTTCTTTTATTCAGATTGATATTTTTTAATACCATCCATTCGCGTGAGAATTTAATACATTCATTGTTTTTAATTGCTGAATAGTACACCATTGTATAAATGTACCATATTTTCTATATCCATTCCTCTGCTGAAGAACATCTGGGTCATTTCCAGCTTCTGGTATTATAAATAAGGCTGGTATGAGTATAGTGGATCATGTGTCCCTGTTATATGTTGGAACATCTTTTGGGTGTATGCCCAGGAGTGGTATTGCTGGGTCCTCAGGTAGAACTATGGCCAATTTTCTGAGGAACCCCAGTCTGATTTCCAGAGTGGTTGTACCAGCTTACAATCCTACCAACAATGGAGGAGTATTCCTCTTTCTCCACATCCTCACCAACATCCACTGTCACCTGAGTTTTTGATCTTAGCCATTCTGACTGGTATGAGGTGGAATCTCACAGTTGACTTGATTTGAATTTCCCTGATGACTAAGGATATTGAACATTTTTTAGATGCTTCTCAGCCATTCCATATTCCTCAGTTTAGCTCTACATCCTGTTTTCTAACAACGTTATTTATTTCTCTGGAGTCTAACTTCTTGAGATCTTTGTATATATTGGATATTAGTCCTCTATAGAATATAGGATTGGTAAAAATATTTTCCTAATCCATTGGTTTCTGTTTTGTCCTACTGACCATTTCCTTAACTTCACAGAAGCTTTGAAATTTTATGAGGTCCCATTTGTCAATTTTTGATCTTAGAACATAAGCTATCAGTGTTCTGTTCAGGAACTTTCCCCTCTGCTCATGTCCTCTAGGCTCTTCACCTCTTTCTTTTCTATTAGTTTCAGTGTATCTGGTTTTATGTGGAGATCCTTGATCCACTTGAACTTGAACTTTGTACAAGGAGATAAGAATGGATTGATTTAAATTCTTCTTCATGCTGACCTCCAATTGAACCATCACCATTTGTTTAAAATGCTGTCATTCCCACCCCACCCCCCACAGGATGGTTTTAGCTCCTTTGTCAAAGATCAAGTGACCATAGTTTTTTGAGTTCATTTCTGGGTCTTCAGTTCTGTTCCATTGATCTACCAGCATGTCTCTGTACCAATACCATGCAGTTTTTATCACTATTGTTCTGTAATACAGCTTGATGTCAGGGATTTTGATTCCCCAGAAGTTCTTTTATTGTTGAGAATAGTTTTTGCTATCCTGGGTTTTATGTAATTCAAGATGAATTTGCAAATTACTCTTTCTAACTCTATGAATAATTGAGTTGGAACTTTCATGGGGATTGCATTGAGTCTATAGATTGCCTTTGGCAACATGGCCATTTTTACTATTTTATTCCTACCTAATTTATTCAATGGTTAAAATAATATTAAGATACATAAATTAAAAGTATAGGCTGAAGTAAGTGCAATATTTTATTGCTTTTCAATTTACTCATCTTACCCATCATTAAAACCTTTGAATACATTTGACCAAGACACATATATTGTTCAGTAATAAAGTTTTTAATCCTTTCTTATTACATAGTAAGAAAATGGGCATATAAATATTTTATGTTTCATTTCATAATTAAGTATAGATTAATTCATTTTTCTTAGAAATAATTATGTATTATGATACTTATTTTTTGATTCAATATTTTTCATTTTTATGTTTTAATTATTATTTATTTTATTTGTTTACATTTCAAATATCATCCCCCTTCTCAGTCCCCCTTAACAATTCCCCTACCTAATCCCCTCCACTTTGCCTATAAGTGTGTGTTCCCCCACCTACCCACCCAGTTCTACCTCACCCTTCTACCATCCCTTATCTCTTGGGCATCAGACCTTCACTGGACCAAGTATCTCCCCTCTCACTGATGCCAGATGACACAGTCCTCTGCTACATATGTATCAGGAGCCATGGACTGGCCAATGTATACTCTTTGGTTAAAGGTTTAGTCCCTGGGAGCTCTGAGGGGGGCTGGTAAATTGACACTGTTTTATTCCTATGTGGTTGCAATCCCCTTTAGCTTCTTCAGTCCTTCCCCTAACTTTTCTATTAGGCTCCCTGATTTCAGTCTACTGGTTGGCTGTGAATATCTGTATCTGTCTTAGTCAGGTGCTGTCAGAGTCTCTCATAGGACAATCATCCTATGCTCCTGTCTTCAAGCACATCTTGGTATTAGCTATAAAGTCAGGTTTCGGTGTCTGCAGATGGAATGGACCTCAAGGTAGATCAGTCTCTGATGGCCTTTCCTTCAGTCTGTGCTCCATTTTTGTCCCTGCATTTCTTTTAGACAGGGAGAATTCTGCAATAAAAAATTTTAGATGAAAAAAAAAAAAAAAAGATGGGCATGGTGGTACATACCTTTAATCCCAGCACTTGGGAGGCAGAGACAGGCGGATTTCTGAGTTCGAGGCCAGCCTGGTCTACAAAGTGAGTTCCAGGACAGCCAGGGCTATCCAGAGAAACCTGTCTCAAAAAACCAAAAAAAAAAATTTTTTTTATATGGTTGAAGGTTCCCCTCTGCTGAGGGGCCATGTCTATCTACTGTAGATGGTCTCTTCAGGTTCTTTATCTTGGTTTTTGAGTATTTCGGCTAATATCATCCCCACTGACTCCTGGAAGACTTTCTAGTAGTTAGAGGGGGAATTTATACTGGTTTCCTAAGCTCCCCACCCTCTACTGCTATTTAATTCTATTTGTTCTCCTGGCCCTCTGGACTTCTCTCCTGTCTCATCCCATAGATGGCCCTGTCCCCTCTTCTCCTATTTTCCTTATCCTTCCTTCTCCCTCCCAGGTCCCACCCTCACTTACCTCCATTGATTATTTTGTTCCCCGTTCTAAGTGAATTTGAAGCATCATCAACACTTTGGATTCCCGTCTCCTTAAGCTTCATACAGTCTGTAAGTTGTATTTCGGGTATTCTGATCTCTTGGGCTAATATCCACTTATCAGTGAGTACATACCATGTATGTTACTTGGATCTGGATTGCCTCATTCTGGTTTTTTTATACTTCCATCCATTTGCCTATAATGTTTGGGAAGTTGTCATTTTTCATAGCTGAGTAGTATTCCATAGTGTGAACATACCACATTTACTATACCCATTCTTCCATTGAGGAACATCAGGGTTGGTTCCAGCTGCTGCTGCTGGTGGTTCTTCTACTTTTTTAAAAAATTTTTCATTAGATATTTTCTTTATTTATATTTCAAATGCTATCCCCTTTCCTGGGCTCCCCTCTAACAAACCCCTACCCCATTTGCTCCTGCTTCTATAAGGTTGTTCCCACACACACCCACACATACCTACTTAACCTTCTTGGCATTCCCCTTCACTAGAGTATTGAGCATTCACAGGACCAAGGACCTCTCCTCCCATTGATGTCCAACAAGTCCATGCTCTGCTATATATGTGGCTAGAAGCATGTGTCACTCCACATGTAATCTTTGGTTAGTGGTTTAGTCCCTGGGAACTCTGGGAGTTCTGGTTGGTTGATATTGTTGTTCCTCCTATGGGGTTACAAACCCCTTCAGCCATTTCAGTACTTTCTTTACCCCCCCCCAATTGGGGACCCTGTGCTCAATCCAATGGTTGGCTGTATGCATCCACTTCTGTATTTGTCAGACTCTGACAGAGTCTCTCAGGAGACAGCTATATCAGGCTCCTGTCAGCAAGCACTTGTTGGCATCCATAATAGTGTCTGGGTTTGGTCACTGTGCATGTGCTGGATCCCCACATGGGACAGTATCTGGATGGCCTGTCATTCAGGCTCTGATCCACACTTTGTCTCTGTATCTCTTAAAATGGGTATTTTGTTCCCCCATTTATGAAGGACTGAAGTAACCACTTTGATCTGCCCCCTTCTTGAGCTTCATGTGGTCTGTGAATTGTATTTTGGTTATTCTAAGCCTTTGGGCTAATATCTACTTATCAGTGAGTGCACACCATGTGTGTTCTTTTGTGACCAGGTTACCTCACTCAGGATGATAGTTTGTAGTTCCATGTATTTGCCTAAGAATTTCATGAATTCATTGTTTTTAATAGCTGAGTAGTATTCCATTGTGTAAATGTACAACATTTTCTGTATCCATTCCTCTGTTGAGGGACATCTGGATTCTTTCTAGCTTCTGGCTATTATAAATAAGGCTACTGTGAACATAGTGGATCATGTGTCCTTGTCATATGATGGAACATTTTTGGGTATATGTCCAGGACTAGTATATCTGGGTCTTAAAGTACTAAGACGTCCAATTTTCTGAGGAATGTCCAACCTGATTTACAGAGTGGTTGTACCACCACCAATGGATGAGTGTTCATTTTTCTTCACATCCTTGCCAGCATCTGCTGTCACCTGAGTTTTTGATCTTAGCCATTCTGACTGGTGTGAGGTGGAATCTCAGGGTTGTTTTGATTTGCATTTCCCTGATGATGAAGGATGTTGAACATGTCTTTAGGTGCTTCTCAGCCATTGAGTGTTCCTCAGTTTAGAATTCCTTGTTTAGTTCTTTACCCCATTTTTAATAGGGTTATTTGGCTCTCTGGAGTCTAACTTCTTGAGTTCCTTGTATATATTGGATATTAGCCCTGTATAGGCTGTAGGGTTGACAAAGATCTTTTCCCAACCCATTAGTTGTTGTTTTTGTTCTGTTGACTGTGTTCTTAGCCTTACAGAACCTTTGCAATTTTATGAAGTACCATTTATCAATTCCTGATCTTAGAGTATAAGCTATTGGTATTCTGTTCAGGAAATTTTCCTCTGTGCCCAAGTGCTTGAGGTTCTGTTGGACCATGAAAGGCAGTCTGTGTTCTGGTCAAGTAATGCTTACTTAGGAGACCCAGTAGAAAATTCTACATGGACTAACCTGTATGCTAAGTTCCCAGACACAAGTGCCTGATACCACATCCACTTTCCAACTCCAAATCCTATGACTATCAGTCATGTAGACAATGTCCCAAGCTCCTCGTATTCTGGCTATAGCCTGGTAAACTCCTCCACACAGTTTCCTGGCACAGCAATGTAGCCCAGCCCAATATAAAAGGGGTTGCCCAGCCCCTCCTCTCTCTCTTAAACTCTTGCTCTCTCTCCTTGTCTCTTACCTCTTGCTCTCCTCCTCTTCCCTTTCCCCTCACTTCACATGGTTGTGGATGCCCTCTAATTCTCTCCTCCCCCACAATCTTTCTCTCTCTGCCTTACTACAATAAATGCCTTCAAACCATAGACTATCTCTGTTCATCGAGATCTGCCATGTGCAAGCAATGGAGCAGTTCTCTCTAATGAGCTACACATCTAACCTCCCACTGGGATGTCTTCTTGCACTCCAGCCATAGCTGCCAGTCAACCCAAGTCACCTGCTTAGCTAGCAGCCTGAGCTAGCCAGACTCTCTTGTCCCAGAGGTAATCTGCTAGAGCTCTCCTCCTACACTTCGGCCCCTGGCCAGAGTCTGATCTAGGGCTTGTCCTAAGTTCTTCCATGACATACAGTGGTCTGGGATGTCTGAGAGCAAGAACTAGTTGTCTCAAGCCACTTTGAGGCCCAGGGACCACCCTTGGTACCCAGTGGTCTATGGTTCCCAAGAGTCGGGGCAGAGACTGTTGTTTCCCTACCCCACACCCCTAGCTGGGTTGTGTGGCCTATGAGGCCGGACACCTGTCCTAGGTAGTACAGTGGGGTCCCACTGCAGTCTACCCAAGCTCTGGCGGGATGCATGTCTCCCACCCCTTTATTTCCCTAAGCAAGGTATCGCACATGGTTCTTCCCCACTTTCTTTTCTATTAGTTTCAGTGTATCTGGTTTTATGTGGAGGTCCTTGATCCACTTGGACTTGAGCTTTGTACAAGGAGATAAGAAGGGATCAATTTGCATTCTTCTCTATGCTAACTGCCAGTTGAACCAGCACCATTTGTTGAAAATGCTGTCTTTTTTCCACTGGATGGTTTTAGCTCCTTTGTCAAAGATCAAGTATTTAGGTTCATTTTTGGGTCTTCAATTTTCTTCCATTAATCTTCCTGCCTGCCACTGTACCAATACCATGTAGATTTTATCAGTATTGCTCTGTAGAACAGCTTGAGGTCAGGGATGCTTATTCTGCCAGAAGTTCTTTTATTGTTGAGAATATTTTTCAGTATCTGGGTTATTTTGTTATTCCAGATAAATTTGCAAATTGCTCTTTCTAACTATAAACAATTGAGTTGGAATTTTGATGGGGATTGCACTGAATCTGTAGATATGCTTTTGGCAAGATGGCCATTTTTACTATATTAATCCTGCCACTCAATGAGCATGGGAGATCTTTCTATCTTCTGTGATCTCCTTTGATTTCTTTCTTCAGAGACTTGAAGTTCTTATCATACAGATCTTCCACTTTGCTAGTTAGAATTACACCAACGTGTTCTATATTATTTGTGACTATAGTGAAGGGTGTTGTTTCCCTAAATTTTTTCTCACCCTGTTTGAGTAGAGGATGGTCACTGATTTGTTTGCATTAATTTTATATCCAGCCACTTCGCTGAAGTTGTTTATCAGGTTTAGTTCTCTGATGGAATTTATGAGGTCACTTAAGTATACTATCATATCATCTGCCAATAGTGATATTTTGACTTCTTTCTTTCAAATGTATTATCTATTCTCTGTTTCTTGGATTTTTAGTCAGTTTGTGCCTATTCTCTTGTCCACAACCTGGATTCTTTAGGGCTTTCTATGGGACAATTTAGCCAGCATTTCATTTTGATGTAGCCCAGTAGTGAAAGCTTTGTTGACCCGAGATGGCCAGTTGAGACTTCTTTATTCTTACTATTTGGAGACTTCAGTAGGATCACCTTCAAGTATTTTTGCAAGTTTCCACTGATCTAAGTTTCTACAGAACCCTTCAATTGCTCCTTATTTCTAGCTATTTCTTCCTGTGCTCCTTCTTTAAATCACATGTCTCCTCTTCTGATCTTCCCATTTCTACCACACTGATGTCCACCTCAATTATTTTCTCCATTCCAGGGATGTTAATGTGGGCCATGAGTTAACTTTCTCTATACCTATCCTCTTTGTGTCTTTAAATTGTAGCTTGTCTATTATTTATTTAGAAGCTAATATCCATATATAAATGAATATATTCTATATTTTTTTCTGGGTCTAAGTTACCTCATGGTGATTTTTTTCTAGTTCAAACTCTTGTCCTGTAATTTTCATTATTTCATTATTTTAATTCAATTTGCATTAATATACCACAAGTTCTTTAACCATTCTTCTGCTAAGGGACATCTAGGTTGTGAAACAATAGTTTGTATAATAAATGAATATGTCAGAACAATTAAACGTTCATTCAAGCACTTTAAATAGAGTTGAAAACATACTATTAATATAATGGTTTTAAACAAATCTTCCACTTACTGTGTTGTTACTGATAAATGTTCATTAATACGTTAAAATCCCCTGGCCATAGATGATTTGTTATTTCTACTTGTATTTTTCTCTTTATATTTCTACTACCAAAAACATATCCTTATCTCTGTAGTTAATGTGTTCATGGAACGTACAAGTGAACCTATGATTGACACTTTTCTAAAACAGTAAATTTCCTAACTTCTTTCTAAATAATTATTTGCATGCCTTAAAATCTATTATTATTTTGTCATAGTAAAGAATCCCTCTATTTATAAAATCCCCTATATTTTTAAATTTATCCCTGACTCCTCTGTTTTCAAAGGGTAGATAATTATTTATTTTCTTACTATTTTTAAAATTTTACCATTTTCAGATTGCCATGTGGTTGATATTATATATAATTTTATTCCTTCAGTATGCTTTTATGTATTAACATATCATTTCTTTTGATCATTGGATAATATGTTATATATATAAAACACAGATTATTGAACTATTCAGTTATTAGATGATATCTTACTTCTTTGAAGTTTTCATAATGTGAATATACCTGCTATGCTAAACTCATCCACATACAGGGTTTTTGTTTGTTTGTTTTTTGTTTTTTTGATGTTACAAACAAACTTTTAGCTCATCTGCAGATCAGACACTCATACAACTATTATTCTCACATATTTATGCGACAGTTTTGATGTTCATGGTTCTCAGTCCACTTAAAAATCCTGAATGCATGTTCTTCAAAAAGAGAATTTTAAAACCATAGTTTGCTTGTTGAGTTTTTATTGTCCAGTTTCCTCTTTTATTAAAAATAGATTCCTAGCCGGGAGTGGTGGTGCACGCCTTTAATCCCAGCACTCGGGAGGCAGAGGCAAGCGGATTTCTGAGTTTGAGGCCAGCCTGGTCTACAAAGTGAGTTCCAGGACAGCCAAGGCTATACAGAGAAACTGTCTCCAAAAAAAAAAAAAAAAAGATTCTTTTTTTCATGCAACATATGTAAGTACAGTTTCTCTTCCCCCTATTCCTTCCAATTTCTCTCTACTTCCACTCCCATCTGGATTCACTCCTCTCCTATCCATAAGTCGAAAAAGACTCAGGCTTATAAGAAGTAACAAAAGACAATATAAAATACAATGAATGCAAAAGTAGACCTACGTATCTCTTAATGACCAAGTTGAAAATGCATGAATTGCTTTTAACAAAGGGTCCAGTTTCCAAAAGAAGGAAAAAAGATTAACATATTTGTTTTCTACCAGTAAGCACAAGGACCCAACCATTTCTCCTTAACGCTAGAGAGAAACAACCTAGACTCGAGGTCTTTGAGAATCTCTGATGAGCATGATGATGATATAAAGATGGTGATGATGACGATGACGACGACCACGATGATGATGATGTTGATGATGTGTTAGTGGTGGTAGTGGTAATGGTGGTGATGATGATGATGGCAGGTAGCAAAGAAGATTTTAACAATCCTTTTACATTGCAACATGTTTTTAGTGCATATGCCACAAATTTTGTAGCAATCAATATTTATGTAGTTTTTGTTTTAAGTAACTTATCACGTAAAAATTTGATTTGATCAGGAAATTTACTGAAACTTAACTTATGATAAACTAAGAATGCTAAAGTCCTTGAACTGAGACTTAATATTTTATGGGTCCCAAATTGAGCCTTTCTGTCATACCCTGTTAACAGCAGTGAAGGCACTGCCAATTTTAAATTAGTACAAATGGTCAGATTTATATGATTCTATCCATAGTGATGACCCGTTTTAAGCTTTCTTGTGCTCAGTATCTTTATTAGAGAATATGACCTTCACAACTTAGAAAGTACAGTAGAAAATTTCAGATTCAGATTGTTTTTCCTGTAACTCTATAATTTTCTAGAGACAATACTAATCAGAACAGCAAGTGTTTTTTAATATGTGAGAAAGGATCTTAAGAATTTCATACCAAAACAATAGCCCATATTTCTCCAGAACTTGACTGAGTAAACTTTACCAAATGAAACTCAGATAATGATAAGATGAAGATATGCTCCCTCACACAACAAAGAAACTGGGGGAAGTGTAGAGCAGCCAGTGAGCTTGCTCAGAAAGGCAAAAGTTGGTAAATTCTGTTAAGTGCCACAGAAAAGAAATGCTTAGTTAATATAAATAACTACTTTCAACTTGCTGTAGACATGATATTATATTTTATTCTAAATACCTACAGTTAAACTAATGCTAACATAAATAATATAATGAAGTTCATCAGACTGTAACCAAAATCACATAATCTTACAAACACACACACACACAAAGAGAGAGAGAGAGAGACAGACAGACAGACAGACAGACAGACAGACAAAGAGAGACAGAGAGAGAGAGAGAGAGAGAGAGAGAGAGAGAGAGAGAGAGAGAGAGAGAGAATATCAGAGATGTGCTGAGAGACAGAGAGACAGGGACATAGGCAGACAGAGAATGTCAAAGGAATCGCCTACTCTAGCAGAATCTATAGTGACAGCTGCTGAAAGTGAACTCCTTGTCATTGTCCCTGAGAAGTCACTACTTGGAAGAGATGGAATAACCTCTACTGGAGGTCATTTTGATGGAGCATTTTGGAAATCAGAACTTTCGCCAGACTACTGAAGTGAAACTTGCAGATTGAAATGGATCTGTTCTGGTATTTTGATTTCAGCATTTGAAGTAAGTTGATAACACATTGGCTTGACAGGCAGTCTACATGTTCATAAAGTATTAAGTCATGATTTCTTTTCAGTTCAACTGCTTTCAGAGGCAATGGGGATATTACATTGAACTAAAATATGCAGTTAAAGTTAGTCTAATGACTCGATTTGTACAGATTTTGATAATAGATTTTCAGGTCAACTGAAGAGAGAGTAAAAGAAGCACTACGCAGGCAAATTGTCTCAATTTAAATTTAATATTACAGTGAACAGATGGAATATTTGAATTGTCCTTAACATGCAGAAAATACGGGAAACAAAATAAATGGAAGTATTACATTTGTATGTTTGCTATCAGTAGAAAGAATGCATGTCCTTTCTTAAAAGTCTGATTTTACATTATAATTACACTTATGACAGAAAGACAAAACTTAACTCTTGAGTATCCATGTGTTTTAAGTAAAATTATATTTAAGAAATATATTTCTTAAAGGCTTGATGCCCTAGTAAAGGGGACTGGCAGGGAGGGAAGGTGGGAGTGGTTGGGTGGGGGAGCACCCTCATAAAAGCAGGGGAAGGGGATGGGATAGAGGGTTCGAGGAGGGGAAACCGGAAAAGGGGATAAAATTTGGAATGTAAATAAAGAAAATCATCCAATAATAAAAGAAAACTCATTTAGTATATTGTATCATTTTATTGTCACAGCATATTAACTTATGATCATATATCTGGAAAATCTTACCTTGAATTTTGAATAGTTACATGTTTGTGGGATGAGTATTTATAGTAAAAATACTTTATTATGATTTTGTTGCCAGGATAAAGCCAAATTCTCAAACTTTGCTGTCAAGAAGATGGACAGCAATGACTTTTAAATATATTCTGCTATCAATTTAGGTTTAATAGGCTACAATGTATTTTGTTTAATGTCTACATATGGTATCCTAAAATTTATGATGCCATTATTAGGATATAATCATCTCTCACATTGAGAAACATTTAGAAACAACTTTAATGAATGGTCAATTTTAGGTTAATATTAAGTATGCTTCAATACTAACATTAAAATTCAGACAATAGTTATGTTTTCTTACTTTCTTGAAATTAGCAGCATCCATTCTTTTGTGATAGACTATGAAGCACAAAACAACAACAACAAGAAAAAAGCAGTTTGTATCTCTGAAGAATATAACAAAAGTTAAATGATTATGGTCAGAGAAATGGCTCAGTGGTTAAGAGTACAGACTACTCTTCCATAGGACAAGTATTCAGTTTCCAACACTTCATAATGAAATTAAAAACATCTGTAACTCCAGTTCTAAGGTATCCAACATTATTTTCTGACCTCTGGGGGCACTTCATATATGTAGTTTACAGGCATACATATAGACAAAACATACAAATGGATAAAATAAAAATAAAAAAAATCTCCAAAAACGAAATTAGCTAAAAAAAAATCTTTCCTGCCTGTCTGCCAACATGTTTCTACAATGATGAACATGGACTACTAGTCTGATACTTCATTTTAAAAGGTCACTTAATCATGGCGTTTTCTTATATTATGGTGTTAGAATAATAGCTGAGACCAAGTCCCAGACATAATTCTACATACCTGTGGATATATGATTTTTGACAAAGAAGCCAAAAATAAACACTTTTAAAAAGACATCTTTAACAAGTGTAGCTGCTCCAACTGGATGGCAGCATGGAACCTGGCATGGCTGTCCTCCAAGAGGCCCAACAAGCAGCTGAAAGAGTTAGGTGCCGATATTTACACCCTACCAATGGACAGAGGATGGGGACCCCTGTGGTTGAATTAAGGAAAAGCTGGAAGAAGCTGAGAAAGAGGGCAACCCCATAAGGAGACCAGCAGTCTCAACTAGCCTGGGCCCCTGAGATCTCTCGGACACTGAGAAACCAACCAGGCAGCATATACCAGCTGATATGAAGCCCTCAACATATAAAGAGCAGAGGACTGCCTGGTCTGGTCACACAGAGAGAAGATGTACCTAACCCTTGAGAGACTTGAGTCCCCAGGAAGTGGTGAGGTCTGGTGGGGTGGGGAGTGAGGGATGTAGGAACATCTTCGTGGAGACAGGGAAGGAGGTATGGGATGGAGAACAGTTGGGTGGAGACAGGAAGGTGGTAATGGCTAGAATGTAAAGGAACATTAATAATAATAATAATGATGATGATGATAAATATAAAATTGATTCTTCTGCATCAAACTCAAATCCAAATGGATCAAACACTTCAATAAAGGACAGATTCCTTTGATCAGAATGAAGTGAAATTATTGAAAATTCTTGAACTTTTTGGCACAAAAAAGACTTTCAGAATAGAAAATTTCCGTATGGAAAATGACACTGTCATTTGGACAAGGCACCAGGTTATAGAATGGGAAAAGACATTTACCTGTTACACAGCAGGTAAAAGCTATTATATACATACATACATACATACATACATACATACATATGTGTATGTATGTATCTGATATCAAAATCTATTTTGAGATTTTATCAAACACCAGTCAGAATGGCAAAGATCAATAAACCAAATGCTAGCTCATACTGGCAAGGATGTAGAAAAAGAAGACATCTTATCCAATACTGATAGTATTGCAAACTCTGCATAGTTACTATGGAAATCAGTTTGCTGGATTCTCAAGAAGCTAGAGCTACCTCAATGTCCTACCATAATTCTCTGTGTATATATTCAAAGGATTCTCTATCTCCTACACAGAAACTTTCATCTGTGTTCACTGATGTTCTACTTACAATAGCCAATAATTAAAGCAAATCTCAGATGTACATCAAAGATGAATGAATAAAGAAAATTTGATGTTTGTACATCAGATTCATCTTTAAAAAATGAAATTATGAAATAGCATTTCAAAGAATGGAACTATAAGAAAAATCATCCTGGGTGAATTAACCCAGAATCAAAAGGACAAATACTTTATTCATTCTCTTACATGTTGATATTAGCTGTTAAGGCAATGATAAGCATGATACAATCTGCGTAAACACAGAACTTAGACATAGAATAAGGCTTTCAGGAGAAGTGGACTCTCTACCGGGGGAAAAAATAAGAAAAAAAAAACCATGTAGTTTATAAATATGGGAGAGGAGACTAGAACTGGGAGATTAAATGGAGAGGGGGAGGGAAAAGGGGACAAAACCAGGGAATATGGAGAGATCAGTATACATTAATGGTCCCTTTAGGGGTTATAGGGAAACCTACTACTGTAGAAAATACTTAAAAGATATCCTTTTTTCTATGAATGAAATCTAAATGAAGTCACGAAATAACAAGGAGGCAATCCCCAATTAGATACATTGTGCTCCTAAGTGACCCATTCTTGTCAGTCTCATTTAATATTTTGTTGGACAAAGGGGTCATGTGGAAACTCTCAAACAAGTCAGGCTATCAGTTGTTTTCAACAGCTGGTGGTCATTTATATGTACCATCATATCATCTGCAAATAATGATATTTTGACTTCTTCCTTACCAATTTGTATCCCCTTGATCTCCTTTTGTTGTTGGATTGCTCTGGCTAGGACTTCAAGTACTATATTGAATAGGTAGGGAAAGAGTGGAAAGCCTTATCTAGTCCCTGAATTTAGTGGGATTGCTTCAAGTTTCTCTCCATTTACTTTGATGTTGGCTACTGGTTTGCTGTAGATTGCTTTTATTATGTTTAGGTAGGGGCCTTGAATTGCTAATCTTTCCAAGACTTTTATCATGAAGNGGTGTTGAATTTTGTCAAATGCTTTCTCAGCATCTAACGAGATGATCATGTGGTTTTTGTCCTTGAGTTTGTTTACGTAGAGGATTACGTTGATGGATTTCCTTATATTAAACCATCCCTGCATCCCTGGGATGAAGCCTACTTGGTCATGATGGATGATCGATTTGATGTGTTCATGGATTCGGTTTGCAAGGATTTTATTGAGTATTTTTGCATCAATATTCATAAGGGAGATTGGTCTGAAGTTCTCTTTCTTTGTTGGATCTATGTGTGGTTTAGGTATCAAAGTAATTGTGGCTTCATAGAATAAATTGGGTAGAGTACCTTCTGTTTCTATTTTGTGGAATACTTTGAGGAGAGTTGGAATTAGGTCTTCTTTGAAAGTCTCACAGAACTCTGCACTAAA
>NC_034595.1:44233811-44281060 GCF_900095145.1 Mus pahari | reverse complement strand
TTGTTCAGTTTCCATTTGAGTGTTGTCTTTCTATTGTCTATGCTGTTATTGNANATCAGCCTTAGTCTGTGGTGATCTGATAGAATGCTTGGGATAATTACAATACTTTTGTACCTCTGGAGGCCTATTTTGTGACTAATTATATGGCCAATTTTGGAGGAGGTACCATGTGGTGCAGAGAAGAAGGTGTATCCTTTTGTTTTAGGATTAAACCCTAACCCTAAAATTTCCACCAGAGAACTCCTAAACCTGATAAACAGCTTCAGTGCAGTAGCTGGATATAAAATTAACTCAAACAAATCAGTAACCTTCCTCTACACGAAGGACAGACAGTATGAGAAAGAAATTAGGGAAACAACACACTTCACAATAGTCACAAATAATATAAAATACCTTGGTGTGACTCTAACTAAGGAAGTGAAAGATCTGTGTGATAAGAACTTCAAATCCCTAAAGAAAAATATTGAAGATGATCTCAGAAGATGGAAAGATCTCCCATGCTCATGGATTGGCAGGATTAACATAGACAAAATGGCCATCCTGCCTAAAGCAATCTACAGATTCAATGCAATCCCCATCAAAATTCCACTCCAATTCTTCAGAGATTTAGGAAGGGAGATTTGCAAATTCATCTGGAATAATTAAAAA
Organism: Mus pahari; assembly: GCF_900095145.1. Classification (NCBI taxonomy): domain Eukaryota; kingdom Metazoa; phylum Chordata; class Mammalia; order Rodentia; family Muridae; genus Mus; species Mus pahari. Next base: position 44,280,412 of record NC_034595.1, on the reverse strand, counting down.
CCTAGATAGCAAAAACCATTCTCAACAATAAAAGAATCTCTGGTAGAATCACCATACCTGACCTTAAGCTGTACTACAGAGCAATTGTGATTAAAACCTGCATGGTACTGGTACAGTGACAGACATGTAGATCAATGGAATAGAATTGAAGATCCAGAAATGAATCCACACACCTATGGTCACTTTATTTTGACAAGGAAGCTAAAGCCATCCAGTGGAAAAAAGACAGCAGTTTCAACAAATGGTGCTGGCACAACTGGCAGTTATCATGTAGAAAAGTGAGAATTGATCCATTTCTAAACAGAACAGCAATGGCTTGTGCTGTAAAATCAAGAATTGACAAATGGGACCTCATAAAATTGCAAAGCTTCTGTAAGGCAAAAGATAATGTCAACAAGAGAAAAAGGCCACCAACAGATTGGGAAAGGATTTTTACCAATACTAAATCTGATAGAGGACTAATATCCAATATATACAAAGAGCTCAGGAAGCTGGACTCCAGACAGAGCTAAACAAAAATTCTCAACTGAGGAATACCGAATGGCTGAGAAACACCTAAAAAATGTTCAACATCTTTAGTCATCAGGGAAATGCAAATCTAAACAACCCTGAGATTCCATCTCATTCCAGTCAGAATGGCTAAGATTAAAAATTCAGGTGACAGCAGAAGCTGGAGAAGTTGTAGAGAAAGAGGACCACTCCTCCATTGCTGATGGGATTGCAAGCTGTACAACCACTCTGGAAATCAGTATGGCGGTTCCTCAGAAAATTGGACATAGTACTTCCGGAGGATCCAACAATACCTCTTCTGGGAATATACTCAGAAGATCCTCCAACTGTTAAGGACACATGCTCCACTATGTTCATAGCAGTCCTCTTCATAATAGCCAGGAGTTGGAAAGAACCCAGATGTCCCTCAATAGAGGAATGGATACAGAGACTGTGGTACATTTACACAATGGAGTACTACTCTACTCAGCTATTAAAAACAACAAATTTATGAAATTCTTGGGCAAATTGATGTATCTTGAGGATATCATCCTTAGTGAGGTAATCCAATCACAAAATAAGTCACTAGATGTGCACTCACTGATAAGCAGATATTAGCCCAGAAACTTAGACTACCCAAGATACAATTTGCAAAACACAAGAAAACCAAGAAGACCATCGTGTGGACACTTCATTCCTCCTTAGAATAAGGACCAAAATACCCATGAAAGGATATTAGGACTATTAGGTACAGAGTTAAAATTTAGAGTTAAGATGAAAGGATGGACTATCCAGAGACTACCCCATCCGGGGATCCCTCTCATCATCCGCCACCAAATCCAGATACTAATGCACATGCCANCAAGATTCTGCTGAAGGGACCCTGATATAGNGGCCTCTTGTGAGGCTATGCCAGTGCCTGGCAAACACAGAAGTGGATGCTCACAGTCAGCTATTGGATGGAACACAGGGCCCCCAATGGAGGAGCTAGAGAAAGTACCCAAGGAGCTGAAGTGGGTTGCAACCCTGTAGGTGGAACAACAATATGAACTAACCAGTACCCCCTGAGCTCGAGTCTCTAGCTGCATATGTAGTAGAAGATGGCCTAATGGGCCATCATTGGGAAGAGAGGCCCCTTGGTCTTGCAAACTTTATATGACCCAGCACAGGGGAACACCAAAGTGAAGAAGTGGGAGTGGGTGGGTAGGGGAGCAGGGATGGGGGGAGGGTATAGGGAACTTTCAGGATAGCATTTGAAATGTAAATAAAGAACCTATCTAATAAAAAAAAAGAAAAAAGAAAAATAAATAAAACAACAACAACAACAACAACACAACAGCTGGTGGTAAGGCCGTATTACTGTAGACAACAGTTTTTAATGTCATTAAAAACAGCTAATTTGAGCTTGTGCCCAACTAGAAGCATCATTCCTATTGACTAATGGTCATTGTACTGGAGATTACTTTGCAGATTTCCAGAGGACAAAGACAAGCATCTTCCAAGCTACAAGAGTTGGTTTTTCTTACAGTTGACTGGAACTATCAAAGAGATACATCACTGGGCAATTTGCAAAGAATAGGAGACTAAATAACATTTAATCCTAAAAGAAAAGCATCTTTATCAAACCCCTTCCCTCAGTGATCAGGGAAATATGTGAAAAGGACATGGGAAGACAGTAAGGATTAGAGGATGATACCTAGAGAGCATGTCTTCTAGATACAACAAAATTAGTGTACACAGAAATTCACAAAGACTGTGGCAATCATGCAAGTGGCCTTCGCATTTTAAAGCCAGGTGGGATCTCAGCACTGAGAAGGAACAGTGGAAATGATTTTCCATCTCTAACCATCCCTAAATTTATAAATGGATCTTCTGAATTTAGGGATGAACACTTTCATGAAGCTTCTTATTATGCCATTGTATACTTTTTGCTTAAATATGAATCAGAGCATAGAGAGAAAGACAAGGTAACACTGTACTTTTATTTTTAATTAGCAAAAATACATAGCACATTAAATAAAAAAATCATTTAAAATTTGTCAATATTTACTCACAGTTTATTTTTAGTCCTATAAAGTGGATCTATTTAAGATATCATCTTGGATTTTGATATATATATATATATATATATATATATTAAAATATATATTTTATATATATATTAAAATATATATATATTGTAAAAAACTAAACATACATTCTTAATTTGTTAAAATATGTATACTTAACAAATGTACATGATTATATTTCTATGTGCTAAAACTCAGGAAGTGTTTATTCTAATTTGCAGTCTAATTAGGAGTAGATAGTGTTTCATTCTAATTATACTGGGATTAAATTGGCTTTTTAGTTAAAAATGGCAGAGTTTCAGGCTCTCACTTAATCTAATTGTTTTCTGGACTTTATACTTTCTACTAACATAACACATTTTAATTATTATTTGTCATTGCTTTGAAACAAACAATCAAGTTACCTTTTGGATTTTTGACATATATGCAGTACATTATCTGTTTTTTTCCTGTGTTGACATATCTACATCAGTAGATTTATTCCAATTTTTAATCTCAACTCATTCCTTTCTGTTTTACTTAAGTTTTCCATATAATTTTTTATTTTTAATACTTGATGTTATAAAATATTATAAGTTCAAATTTATTAACCAGTGTTCTCATGTCCAAAGTCTATATGAATATAAAATGTGAATGTTTAAGTATACTATTTTATCAAATTCAACATCAGACTGATAATATACTTTATAACAACCATTTGCCAAATGGAGAAATGTCATACTCTGAATGAGCATTAGCCTTCATATTGATAGGAGAAATCAATGAAATAATTAAAAAACAATAGGAGGAAAATGAATTGTTATAAGACAGCAACAAAATGGAAAACAAAATATTAATTCCATGATTTTATGACCACCCTCACGATTTCTTTACTTGACTCAAAAGGAACACAGCTAATTTGTTTCCATATTGCATTTTTAAACATCTGTGCCAATCAGTATCACAATAATACACTGTATCTTCCCTGGTTTCATTAAAATAAATAATGCTAAAATGTTTACACTTACAGATTTTTTTTTCATGAAAAAGTTACTAAATACAAATTATCTCAGAAAACAATGTCAATGTAAAAATTGTTGATGTTTTCTAAACTGGAAAATTCCAATTAGAGAGTGCCAAGATTGTCATGTAGCATCTTCCTCTATTGTATATAGATAGTTCTTTTATTTCTAGAACATTAAATGTTACTTGAAATGTACTACATGAAGTTAAAGATCAACAAAGTGTGTATTGGTTTTTCTTGGATAAAACGATATCTATATAACTTCCAAATGAATATCTCAAAGGGAAAATAACTTTTGAACATTTTTCCTATACAGGAAGTGAGATGAGCCCATTCTGCAGTGAGACTATGTTCTGTAATGAAAAGATATATGTCCTGAATAACAGGACCATAATAGTTTGGGATAATCTCATACAAATGAGAAGGAAGAATTGTAGCTCCATGATGTTTTGAAACTGACAGGGTGACAAGGTGACAGAATTTCTTGTTACCTCACCCACAGCCATCCATTGTTTCACATTTTGCCAATCTTCTTCCTTTTGTACTCTCCTTAGACTCATTACTGTTTTCCAACAATCAGAGATTGTATGAAGTGTGTCTGTTTCATGATCTTTTCTACTTTGTATTAAAATATCATTCTTTAGTCAATTCCTATACATTGAAAGTTGTAGAAAATAGGAACAGATCACATGCTTCAGCGGGTCCAAGTTCTTTGAGCAGGATTAGCAAATTCAAATATTACCATTGTACAAAGTAGAAGAGACTTAGAAATAACATTTATATCTATATGCATTCTGTTGTAAAAGAAGAAAATACTATATTATCATATTGAAGTGATACTAAATTTGAAAAAAATTATTTGTTAAATTTGAAGTATTTGTTACACTGAATAAATCAAGTTCTTCCATGTATACTTCCAGTGGTTGTTGATTCTATCATACTTAAAAGAATCCAGAAAAAGGATTACCTCTACTTCTCCTTTCTACACACGTGAGCACATACTTGTTAATAAGTGCTATATAGTACAACTTGATATTTTTTTGATGGATATGTCGTTGAAAGATCAGGCCCATATTTCTTTCAACAAGAAGATTTCAAGTAATTTTCTGAGAGATAAGCTGTGTCTGAAATCTTTGAAGAGAATAAATTATCATTTTGAGAATCCTGGGACTTCTGAAGTGATGAGCAGCGATCACGGGCAGATAAAAACAGAATAAGCCATTTCCTCACATCTCCATGGATTGAACATAATTTTAAGTGATAATGTAAATAAAAGGTCAAGAAAGTCACCTTGATGAGTGATATGATATCACTCTTATACCTAGATCTCTTTTGGGTACTGATGGTTTTTATTTTCCTACCAGAGGCACAACTATTATATGATTGAAGAAGCTACATATGAATCCTGATTGTTACAGACCTATAAAGAAGCAATTTTTTTTTTCTTTTTGTTTTTCGAGACAGGGTTTCTCCATATAGTCCTGGCTGTCCTGGAACTCACTCTGTAGACCAGGCTGGCCTTGAACTCAGAAATTCGCCTATCTCTGCCTCCCAAGTGCTGGGATTAAAGGCGTGTGCCACCACGCCTGGCATAAAGAAGCAATTTTATCAAACCACAATGGGACAGGTAGTTGGAGTCATTTTGTGTTTTCCCCTTTTACTCTTATTTTTTCTGGATCTTTTAGAAGACACCCAGTAAACTCCTGAATATATATCTGATTTTTGGAAAGCCTAGCTTCTTCTACATATATGAACCATTAACAACAATAGGTAAAAAGATTATATTATGTAGGCTAGTATTATTTACCTTTATATATTTTCCTGCTCCAATAATCACACTAATATTTTATTGTACATTGAACACCAAAGAAAGGTAAGTAAAAGAGAATATACATGGTATTATGTGATGCAGAGTAGACATCCCTGAACTTCCCAAAAGTTCTCATATATTCATACAGTAATTGAAGTTCCTTATTTTTCACTCTTATAGCTAAATTGATCAAAATTATTCAAGAAATATATCACTGACTCTACTTATTCATCCAACTGAAAAAAATGTACTCTATAATAGTTTGCAGCCCTCACACAACAGTGCAATGAGAATATATCATTAAACTATCAAACAGACAAGAAACCTACAATAAAAGAAATCATTGTATCTTTGGTGACTCCTATATTAATGCCCAGGGCCCAAGCTAGGCTTCTTATGGGTGACAGTTATATCTATAAATATGATTCAAATTTCATATTTTATTTTCATAATACAAATATAGTAATTGATAGCCTGAGAGTTTAAATTACTTGATCAAAGTCAGGAAAAGGAAGGAATATTTAAATATCCATACAATGTTCATGTCAAGGTCACCTGCCTATAGTTAATCTCCAGAATGTGATACATTCTGAGAATACTTTTTTTATTACTTAAAAGCCTGAATGGACTGAATAATGTTCTCAAGTCAGCTAGATTTTGGAAAAATCTAAATCTCCTTAGCAATAGAACACCTCATAGGATTTGATAAACGCTACGTATTCTAACTTTTTGTGCTCTTCACTCTGCCATTGAGACTCATTCAGTAAAAAATTTATTGTAGTCAAGAAAGCATGAAAATACATAGAATTTTACATGAAAAGTTATTTCTTGCAACGAAAAAGTACTTATGTATAATAAAGGTCATGTCTTGAAGTACAATCTGGACATTTATATTACTGAGGACCAGAAAATCCTTTGCCCTAATATGCAAAAATGAAAATGGCCTACTCTTTAAATTACACTTTTATACATCTCACAGTATGAGATGTTAACTCATTGCCAATAATGAAAAAAAAGTTTTTGATCGAATTGCTCTTGGCAAAAAATACATTTTCTGAAATCAGTTCAGTCTTCACAAGTACTGAAAGTAGTTTCTCAAGACCATTTGGTCAACTTTTAAGTTTGATCGAGAGCATATCAACAGACTAAAAAATTAGTGGAAAAGAGATAATCTTCCTGACTCATGTTAATTTTAATCTAAAGCTCTCCAAGTAGCATTTGTAAAAAATTAATCCAAGTCAAAGTAATGACAATGTTAATCATGTATTTAAATTAACTTGATCAAGGATTAAGTAAGTCTTGAGAGTGGATGCATATGGTTGCCATGGAGCAGAGAGGTCACTGAAAATATTTTGCTGAAACTAAAGGAAAAGCAAGGTAAAGGGCTTATCCTCGTTGACACTTTTCATGGCCTAGAAACAGAAGACCACCTTAGCTAGCACCATAGAGAAATCTCACTTCTGTTATGCCTTGTAGTCAATCCAATGGAAAGATGAAAAGAGTGATTCGGGAATGTCTAATCTTAGTCCCCATTCCTCAGAAACTTTATGGAATCAATAATATCTGAAAATATAAGTTACTTCAGTCTTGTCACTGGACATCGGGTTGCATTTCCTTCAGGAAAATACTTTAGTTTTAGCAATATGGGAATTTGTTTATGTCAATATAAGGCAATTGCATTTTCTCTGGACTATAAAATAAACTTAGATGTCCCATGCAGTATAATTGCGATTGATTATAGATCACTAGTCTTTCAAGTAACTTTGACAAGAAACTGTAATTAATCAAAAATTCTAAAAGCTTATTGTTTCTGACCAGTTTGTTAAATGTTGGAACCAAATCATGGATCATTATTCTCAAATATATAATTAATTACACAGGTATATATCATTGCATTAATATGTTTATGGACATCTATCATATTGGAAATATATACATATATATACACATAAATAGAGAGACAGAAAATTATATATATATAATATATAATTTATATATACATATATATTATATATATACATTTTTGAACAATAGCCATATATAAGTTAAATGATATAAAAATACACACATAATCATTTACTACATACAAAATATTTAGTGCTGCATGAAATCTTATACCTTCTTACTCATACAACTATAAAGCTTGTGAGTACACTCATAGTATTAACAATAAAAATGAAATACTTCCATAGAAAAACAAAAGCATACTCACTGCACATTTTGATTTAATTTTTTTCAGCAGTCTCTTTGTTTAGTACTAAAAATTGAAGCAAAATCTGTCTACATTACTGTAGATTAATGTATAAAAGCAAATTATTTCATTTTTTCTACTCATTTCTTTTGTACTATAGGAAAGACTTGCCTAAAGATGGAATTTTAAGCAGTTTATATTTTATTAATATTATTTTAAATTTTGAATTAATTACCCAAATATATATTTTCTAACAAGAAGCAAATACTACTATGTATAATGATCCACTGAATTTGTGTTAATCATAAATTATACTTTAAATTTATTTTTATAAATTTATTCTTTTAAATTTATATTTAGGAGTAAATTTAGAAATTTTCAGAGACAGTCTTTGAGATTATTTTCCAAAGTAATTTAATTATCTGAGAACAGAATATGTTTTGCTTCGAAAGATCCTTATTACTAAGCTTGCATTGCCTAACTGTTATCTTTGGGTATATTTTTTGATTGTTTGTTTGTTTATAAAAGAATACCTTCCCATTACTTCTATGCTATTACACTTGACCATCATATACTCTCTTGAGATATTTCTAAGAGTTTTGCATTTACTAATATAATTGAACAGTTTTATTTTCCTTAGCTCAGAAATCCTCATTCATGAAGTGTTAATTCAGATCACCAAAGATACACAGTCAATGAGAAAACAGAACTCATCCAACAGCTGCAGTACTCTGGCTGTACTAGGGAACTTCTTCAACTTACCTCACAAATCTAAACTGATTGTTTCACTTTACAGGCAAAAACTATTAAGAAATATTGTGTCTCTACACAATGGAATAGTACCCAACTGTTGAAAATGATAAAACTGAAATTCACAGGTGAGTAATTGGATCTAGTAGAAAATCATTCCATGTTTTGTAACCTGAACTCAGAAAACAATTATTTGCACTAGATTATATTTGTTGTATATGTTAGTTGTTAAGTCTTCAATAAGCAAGCTACAATCCATAAAACCACAAAGATTAGATATAGTGTAATGGAATAAAAAAAAAGGCACAGATCTTCCTAACAATGGAAAATATAAAAAGGAGTAGATATTCCTAGAATTTGGGTTAATATCCACTTATCATTGAGTATATACCATGTGTGTTCTTTTGTGACAGGGTTACCTCACTCAAAATGGTATGTTCTAATCATCCATTTGCCTAAGAATTTCCTGAATTCATTGTTTTAATAGTTGAATAGTACTTCATTGTCTAAAAGTACCACATTTTCTGTATCCATTCATCTGCTGAAGGACATCTAGTTGCTTTCCAGGTTCTGGCTATTATAAATAAGGCTGCTATGAATACAGTAGAGAATGTGTCCTTATTACATGTTGGAGAATCTTTTGGGTATAGGCCCAGGAGTGGTATAGCTGGATCCTCAGGTAATACTATGCCTAGTTTTCTGAAGTATTGCCTAACTGATTTCCAGAGTTGTACCAGGTTACAATCTCACCAATAATGGCAGAGTGTTCCTCTTTCTCTAATCCTCACCAGCATCTGCTGTCACCTGAGTTTCTGATCTTAGCCATTCTAGCTGCTATGAGGTGAAATCTCAAGGTTGTTTAAATTTGCATTTCCCTGATGACTAAGGATGTTGAACATTTCTTTAGCTGCTTCTCAACCATTCGAAATTCTTCAGTTGAAAAGTCTTTGTTTAACTCTGTACCCCATTTTAATAGGTTTATTTGATTCTCTGGAATTTAACTTCTTGATTTCTTTATATAAATTGGATATTAGCCCTCTATCAGTTGTAGGGTTGTTAAAGATCTTTTCCAAATCGGTTGCTTGCTGTTTTGTCCTATTGACAGTGTCTATTGCCTTACAGAAGGCTTGCAATTTTATGAGATCTCATTTGTCAATTCCCAATCTTAGAGAATAAGTCACTGGTGTTATATTCAAGAAAATTTCCCCTGTGCCTATGTGTTCAAGGTTCTTCCCCACTTTCTCCTCTAGTAGTTTTAGAGTATCTGGTTTTATATGAAGGTCTTTGATCCAATATGATTTGAGTTTTGTACAAGGAGGTAAGAATGGGTGGATTTGCATTCCTCTACATGCTGACCTCCAGTTAATCAAGCACCATTTGTTTAAAATGCTGTCTTTTTTCCACTGGATACTTTTAGCTGTTTTGCAAATATCAAGTGACCATGTGTGTCATTTCTGGGTCTTCAATTCTATTCCACTTATCTTCCTGCCTGTCTCTGTACCAATACCATACACTTATTAACACTATTGCTCTATAATGCAGCTTGAATTCACCAAGAAGTTCTTTTATTGTTGAGAATATTTTTCACTATCCTGTTTTTTTTTGTTATTCAAGATGAACTTACAATTTGCTCTTTCTATCTCTATGAAGAATTGAGTTGGAAATTTGATGGGGATTGTATTGAATCTGTAGATTACTTTTGGCAAGATGGACATTTTACCATATAAATACTGCCAATCCATGAGCATGGTAGATCTTTCCATCTTCTGAGATATGTTTCAATTTCTTTCTTCAGAGGTTTGAAGTTCTTGTCATACAAAACTTTTACTTGCTTGGTTAAAGTCAAATCACGTTATATAGCATTATTTGTGACTATTTTGAAGGGTGTTGTTTCTCTAATTTATTTCTCAGCCTGTTTATCCTTTGAGTAGAAGAAGGATATTGATTTGTTGAGTTAGTTTTATATACAGCCACTTTGCTGAAGTTGTTTATCAGGTTTAAGAGTTCTGTCGTGGAATTGGGGGGGGGGCACTTAAGTATACTATCATATCATCTGCCAATAGTAATATTTTGACTTCTTCCTTTCCACCTTGTACCCTTTGACCTCCTTTTGTTGTCTAATTGCTCTGGCTAGGACTTCAAACACTAGATTGAATAGGTAGCAAGAATGTGCAGCCTTGTCTAGACACTGATTTTACTGGAATTGCTTCAAGTTTCTTTCCATTTAGTTTGATGTTGGCTACTGGTTTGTCATATATTGATTGCTTTTACTATGTTTAGGTATGGACCTTGAATTTGTGATCTTACAAAGACATTTTTTAACTGGATATTATCTTTATTTACACTTCAAATGCTATCCTCTTTCCCAGTTTCCCCCCCAAAAGTCCCCTTTACACTTCCCCCACCCTGCTTCCCAACCAACCAACTCCCACTTCCTGGCCATGGCATTCCCCTGTACTGGGGCATATAATCTTCACAAGACCAAGGCCTCTCCNCCCATTGATGATAGACTAGGCCATCCTCTGCTACATATGCAGCTAGAGACACAAGATCTGGGGGTTGACTGGTTAGTTCATATTGTTTTTCCTCCTATAGGGTTGCAGACCCCTTTAGCTCCTTGAGTACTTTCTCTAGCTGGTTCATTGGGGGTCCTGTGTTCCATCCAATAGTTGACTGTGAGCATCCACTTTTGTATTTGCCAAGCACTGGGATAGCCTCACAAGAGACAGCTATATCAGGATCATGTCAGGAAAATCTTGCTGGCATATGCAATAGTGTCTGGGTTTGATGGTTGTTTATGGGATGGATACCTGGGTGGAGTATCTGGATTGTCCTTTCTTCTGTCTCAGCTCCAAACTGTCTCTGTAACTCCTTCCATGGGTATTTTGTTCCCCATTCTAAGAAGGAACGAAATATCCACACTTTGGTCTTCCTTATTCTTGAGTTTCATGTGTTTTGCAAATTGTATCTTGGGTATTCTAAATTTCTGGGCTAATATCAACTTATCAGTGAGTGCATATCAAGTGAGTTCTTTTATGATTGGGTTACCTCACTCAGGATGATATCCTCCAGTTACCATTCATTTGCCTAAGAATTTCATAAATTCATTGTTTTTAATAGCTAAGTAGTACTCCATTGTTTAAATGTACTGCATTTATGTATCCATTCATCTGTTGAGGGACATCTGGGTACTCTCCANCTTCTGGCTATTATAAATAAGGCTGCTATGAACATAGTAGAGCATGTACCCTTATTACAAGTTGGAACATCTTTTGGGTATATGCCCAGGAGAAGTATTGCTGGATCTTCTGGTAGTACTATGTCCAATTTTCTGAGGAACCACCAGACTGATTTCCAGATTGGTTGTACCATAACATGAAGAGATGTTGAGTTTTTCAAATGTTTTCAGCATCTAATGAAGTAATCATGTGATTTGTTTTCTTTGAGTTGTTTGTGTAGTGGATTACATTGATGGATTCTCTATATTGAACCATCCCTTTATCCCTGGGATGAAGCCTTGTTGATAGTGGTGAATGATCATTTTGATATGTTTTTGTATCCAGTTTGTGGGTATTTTATTATTTTTGTATCAGTATTCATAAGGGAAATTGTTCTGAACTTCTCTTTCTTTGTCAGGTGTTTTTTGGGTTTAGGTATAAACAAAATTGTGGCTTCACAGAATGTATTGGGTAATGTTCCTTCTGTTTCTATTTTGTGGAATAGTTTGAAGAGTATTGGTATTAGGTCTTCTTTGAATGTCTGTCAGAATATGCTATTAAATCTATGTGTTCCTGGGCTTTTTTGCTTTGGAGACTTTTAATGCCTGCTTCTATTTCTTTAGGCATTATGTGAGTGTCAAAATCTCAGAATACTCAAGATACAATTTACAGACCACATGAAGCTCAGGAAGAAGAAGGACCAAAAAGTGTGTGCTACTCTCCTTCTTAGGAAGGGGAAGAAATTACTCATGGGAGCAAACACAGAGATAAAGTGTAGAGCAGAGACTGAAGAAAGACCATTCAGAGACTGCCGCGCCTGGGGATCCATCCCATGTACAGTTACCAAACCCAGACACTATTGTGGATGCCAACAAGTGCTTGTTGAAAGGAGCCTGATATAGCTGTCCTCTGAGAGGCTCTGCCAGAGCCTGACAAATACAGAGGTAGATGCTTGCAGGCAACCATTGGAAGGATCACAGGGTCCCCAATGGAGGAGTTAGATAAAGGACTGAAGGAGCTGACGGGGTTTACAATCTCAAAGCAAGAACAACAATATCAATCAACCAGACCTCAGCTGCCACTCCCCCTGCCCCCAAGCCAGGGACTAAGCCACCAACCAAGGAGTACACATGGAGGTACCCATGTCTCCAGTATATATATATTTGTGTGTGTATGTGTGTGTCTGCATATGAGATTATAATGAAATAGTCATAATGGGAAAGATTGTAAGACCAGAGCAGATGGACTACAGCACAGAACAACAGCAAGATCAACTCATATATAGTGTCAGAGACTGATTGAATGCACAAGGTCTGCACGGTTGTGATCAATGGAATTCTAGTGCTGAGATGAGAAAAGAGCAAATCCTCCCATCCATAATTCAGGAAATGTCAACAAAATGAGAACCACTCAAATAATAAAAACAAAACTTTTTTCTTCAATGGAATCTCACTGAGGATACAAAACACTTTTACAGCTCAGCCTAGTGTCCAGCAGTATATGGGAAAACAAAACAAACTCAATGGTATCCTTAGAGGGTTTTGTCAAAAAACCCTTTGTAAAGCAATATATTGTTTCTTCTTTCCTTTCTTCCTTCCTTCAATCTCTCATTTCTTCCATCCATTTTTATTCTTCTTATTTTTTTTAACCTTACATATATGCATATGTTTATGTGTATGTAAATGTATCATGACTTCGTGTTCTGTGATTCATATGGGATTCCTATTTCTGTGAACCTGAGTGTTTCGATATCTATATGTGCTTCATGTGATTTTTCTCTTCTGTCTTTTTTGTCCTGTTCCAACTTGAGTGATGTTTAAATCTTAGATTTTTTTTTCTTATTACTTTTCAGGTGCCTGTTTTTTATTTCTAATGAGAGAAAGAAAGGGTATGGATTTGAATGAGAACAAAGGCAGGAGGGTTTTAGAGAATCTTGGAGTTGTTGGGGATTGGGAAACAATAATATATTTCATGAAAAAATTCCTTCAATAAAAGAAAAAGCCATAAAATAAAAGAAATGACACTTATTTTCATAAGATATTACAGATGAGAAATAAAAATAAAACAAAATGAGTTCAAGCACTACAGATTTACTTTTCGATCGTTTGTTACTGGGTTAGATAATTTTGTTAACTTGACACAAGCATGGGTCACTATGGGGAATGGAACCTCTAGTCAGGTTGAACCTATATCAGATTGATCTGTGGACATGACTTTTGAAAGCTGTCATGACTAATGGTTCATGTGGGAGAGTACCATATCTTAGCAGGTAGTCCTGTACTATGTAAGAAGGCACGCTGAGCGAGCCATGGGAAGCAAGCAGAAATACAATAATTTTTTTCTGTTTTCTTTGGTTTAGTACCTGCTTTTACATCCTTGATTTGAATTACTGCTTTGCTTTCCTTGATGATGATAAACTGTATCCTATTTGTCAAATGAAATATATCTCATATACTTGTCTTTGTTCCATTTTATCATAGTAACAAAAGGGGATCCAGGAAAATTGTTGTTTCAATTATGCCAATATGTGTGTGTATATGTATGTGTGTATGTGTGTGGGGGGGGGTGTCCTTGAGTGTAGTGCCTATAGAGGCAAGGAGAATTATTGAAATATATCCCCTATAGTTTTCTTTGGTCCATTTTATCATAGTAACAAAAGGGGATCCAGGAAAATTATTGTTTTTAATTATGCCAATATGTGTGTTTATGCATGTGGGGGGTATACTTGAGTGTAGTGCCTATAGAGACAAGGAGAGGTGACAGACTTCTTGGAATTGGAAGTACTGTAGGTTGTGAACACTCAAAGATGGGTACATAGGTACCCTAGAACAGCAAGATGCAGTATTTCTAAAATATTTTTAAACTTTTTAAATAATATCATTTTCTTTTCCTATACTTCATCTATTTCTTTCATGTATCTCTTTTCTCTCAATTTCATAGCCACTGTTTTCTATTATTGTTCACACACACACATATAAATATACATATGCATGCATGCAAATACATATAAGTATTTTATATATATATATATATATATATATATATATATATATATATATATGAGCAGTATGTACTTTTAAACACTATGCCATCTCACCACCACAGTGATAAGTATTTGACTATATCTGTTAAACATGAAAATATGCTATAGATTTGTTTTTATCAGGTAAATTGGGGAACTCAAAATTAATAAGGAAGCTCAGAATTGTCTAACAACATATCACTATAAAACAAATAACTCCATTTATAAAGTATACTATATATTATGTTTCTATAGAATAGTATTAATTGGATTTTCTGAATTTGACACTGTCTAAGGAATCAGAGAGTACAATATGTAAAATATCATTAAATTTGAGAAGAAATAAGCTGCAAATGTGTCTTTTTATTATGAAAAGAAATAATTCAGAATATCAATAATTTAAGAATTAATTAACTTGATGAAGTTTATAATTTCATAGTTGTATTATTTAATCTGATCCTCATAGAAATCCTGTACATTTGGTATATAATTGATATGCTTGTTTTCAAAGAACAGGATTTTTGTTTACACACAGATTTAAGTCATTTGATCTCATACTAAGAAACTCAGATGGAATTACATTGGAGATCTTTACATTTTTCTTTTTTTTTTTCATTTCTTTTTTTCTTCCTTTCAATTACATTTTATTTCTTTGACTAGTTGTAACCTCACACCTTCAACAAATAAGAAAAATATACTTTTACAAATGCAGGTTTTAGAAATGAGAGTCCTGTGATTTGCCTAGTTAAAATGATTCCTGTTTTGTTGTTATTCACAGAATAGTCTGTGAGACATGGTAGTTAAGTCTATGTCTCAGGTGATGATTTCTTCATTATGTTTTAGTGTTCTTCAAATACAAAAAATCAATTTAAAAATATTCAGTTTAGTAATGTATTGACTTTGATATATGTGTACCATGTAATCATCATGGTTAGCAAGATAAAATTTCATTGTCCTAACATACTCCCTAGTGTCCCTTTAGTGAACTCCTGCTTTTAATTTCTGTTCCTGACACAGATGAATCCCCTTTCTCTCCATGTTGATTGACTCTTTGAAATAGCCGTAGTGAGATATACAGTTACTGTGACCTTCATGGGTTGCAACGTGGGCAATGTTACTGAGAACTGCATTTCAGATCTTTACCAATTTATGTTTTCATATTATTCTTATTTTTGATCATTGTTTGCATATATTGGATGCAAATCCATTGTGAGAGCTTCTATATGCAAATATTCTCGGTGGCAGACCCAGCAGAACACCCATCAAAATAACAACATTATCCAAAAAAAGCATGATCAAGCGAATACTCAAGCAATTCTAGCATGCAGTGGTGTACTTAGTTGCCCTACGTGACACTCTGTTAGACAGGCATGATTTGTTTCCACTAAGCTATGCCCATGTTGTAAGTTTGTAAGTAAAACAAATGATTATCATGGTTTATGGCAGGAAATTGGAGGTCATTTATTATGGAACAATAAATAACTGAAACATTAGGGGGTGTAAAATATTTGTGGAAAGTTATTATCTTAGATTTATTACTAAGAGTTTAGCCACAGATTCAGCCAAAGAAAATGGAAAAATTTAAAGGTTGTTTTTTTAAAAAAAACAAAACAAAATAAAACAAAACAAAATCAACATTATTTTACCTACATAGTTCTGTTAGCAAATCTTGACAGATGGGGATATTTAAGGTGTGATCCCCCATGGTGGCTTTGAAATGTTTTCCCAATATGATTTTGTGCCAGAAGAATGTGGGACAGAATAACCCACTGCTTCTTCATTGACAGAAACAGCAGCTTCTCATTTGGATGAACAACTAACTCAATCTGCTTTTCTCTTTTTTTCGTAAAATTTATTTTATTTTAATCATTTTGTGTTCATATCTGGGTGGGATACATGCACATGTTTGCAGGTGCTTGCAAAAGTCATATACAAGTGTCAGGTTCCCTGAACCTAAAGTTATAGGCAGCTATGACCTGTAGACCAGCCCCAAGTCTCCTGCAAGAGAAATACATGGAGGAAACACTTATCTATGTGTATATCCCATAAGCAGTTTTCTTAGCATAAACTATGTTATAGAAAAGAAACAAATTCAATTGTCCTCTTGACTCGACTTGATTTTAATATTTTATACTTTCATTGAACTATAGGTGAGATATATTCGCTTTCACTTGTTTCAAGTACAAAATTTGTTCTTCTTTGACAGTCATTCAACAATAAAATTAATACTACATAAAATTAATACTACATTAACATAAAAACATCTCGAGTATCCTTCAAAAAAGGCTATTTTAGAACCTTGAAACTGATAGATCCCTACCAACAAATGTTGGTGTGCTCTTTGTATTTACAATTACTGATATGGTCTATAGCTGTAAATTTATTCTAACATTCTATTTTTTCTCATGTATTTATGCAAAGCTCATCTTTGCAATTTTTCTTTTTGGTTGAGCTTTCTTTTTTTTCCTCAGCATAATAATACCAAGATTCATTCAGATTTTGATAACATTAATTTGTTTGATAAGATGGTTGTTTTACAATATGTGAACTATCATAAATTTTTACTCATGTATCAGGTATTTCATTTTTTGTAGTTTATTGTACACATTTACAAAACACTTGCATACCTAAGACATTGCGAGAATGGAGCAGAAAGAATCTAAGTATCAGAGGATTGGAGTCTTTTCTGCATCTCATAGTATCTGTAAAGTCTCACTAAAATGACCACCCAAACATGACTTGAAGAAAAAGACACCAGCAAACAAGCAAAACTACATAGAGATATTCCCCAAGTGTCTCAAACCTATACCAAGAACTACAGGCATTTTTTCAGCTATTATTTATATATTTTTCTCTAATCAAGACTGATTTATTTTCATTATATGCCTAACTGAACTACTGTATTTATTATTATATTAGATGATATGTTTGATCTCTCTTTTACTTTTGCTTAAAATTTTCAGAAGTAAATTTCCAAGAAAAGAGCCTTTAAATGTATACTTTCTGATGAGCAGATTCAACACTAACGCCATTGACTATACTGTGAGGTACCATCTCCTGAATTTCAGAAAATGTTTTGTCTTTTTCTATGCTTTATTATCTGCTATAAGGTTCCAGGTAAAATTCCAAAGATTAACAGGTTTTGATTTATTTTGGTGATATATTTTTCAATGAAATTCTTTCTTGTTGAAAAATGCTTTGGTGCTTTCAGTATTCTATTTATTTGGTATAAATTTTTTAACAGTTATATACAATAAAGTATATACATATACACTTAAGCATATATACATGTGTAAAAACTTAATTTGGGGAAAGTCAAACAAGTTAATAGAGCCCCTGAGTCATTACACATTACTACTACTACAATAATGATGATGATGATGATGATGATGATGATGATGGTGATTATGATGATAATAATAATAATAATAACAATAATAAATAAAAATTCTGCCATTAAATGTTACTTCAGTCTGGTAGGTCTAACCTCTACATTATATTACCAAGTTCCTTTCTTTTTAAGTATATTTTTTCTAGAAATTAGGTATACATGAAATTAATCATTTTCTTTACATACTTCTATATGTCATTTAGATGCTCAATAGTATTCTAATATCTATCTAAACATCTATCTAGATATAGCAGATATTGATATATAGGTAGATATACATATATATCATGTTTTGATTAACTATTTACTAGTGACATTCATTTCTACAGTTATTACTCAGAATCATTATAGTAGGCCACTTTAATATTGAAATGACATTTAATATTTCTGAATGCATGTCTTTATAGAGCATAATTTCATACCTAAATTTTTGTAGAATTTCTGGGATATATGTTATATTTATGATCAAAAGCTTTCAAGTGGATTGAAACCAAAAACATCTCTTCTTACATCTAATAAAATAGACTAAGTTAAGTCTACTCAAAACAGATATAGAATGCTAATATAAATTAATAAGGAGTTCAGCTATTGAAAAAGACATAGCAATCAGAAGTATATACTTACTCTGTATTTGAAGCTTCAACTTCATAAAATACCAATGGACAAAAATATTTAATAGAACATAATACAATAATATTCTGTGACTTCAGTCTTTCCTCTATATTTAGATAGACTATCTAAAACATAAATAAACAAAAAGCTTCAAAGTTAAAACACACTACAGATCAAGTGGATGCCACAGATATCTACAGATTATCCCACCCAACAGAAATACAATGCATAGTCATCTCAGAATCACATGAAACTTCACTCTATCATTTTCACCACAATTTTTCAAATTTATGGGTTTAATTTGGACTATCTCTAGAATTCAGGAAACTGGAAAATAAACATTGGTGGAGATGGGAAATAATAATCATAAGGACTACTTGATAACAGAACACAGGTGACATAAAGGAGTAATGTGAATAATAGAAAAGAAGGTTCAAAGGGGATAGGGGTGGGGAAGAATTCACTAAAATATCTCTATTCTCTTCTATAAAACATGGAATATTCCCTAAGTAAACATGCATGTGCTGTGCAGTACCAGCTTCTGCTGGGAATTCTGGATCTAATAATCTGCAGAACTCCCTTTGCTCATTAGCTATTCCTATAGATCCCATTTTCAGATTTCTTGATTCTGAACCTGGCTCTGCTCAGCACAAACCCTACCATAGAGTCCCCTCCAATGGGAAGACTCAGAAATTCTTCCAAGCCAACAGCCAGCAAAACAACAAAAGAGTCTTGTTTTGTGCCTATTCCTTCCCTAATTCTAAAACCTAAAAGCATTGGAAATACTATTTTCTATTCCTAAAAGTAACTGTTTGACAATTGTCTTTTAAAATGTAGCTAATTTAACCAGAAAAACAATATTCTCATCAATTAACATATGACAATTCCATAGGAAGACCAACAATATTCACTAATCAAGACCACCAGTAACTCCCAGTGACTAAGCCACAAGCCAATGAGCATACATGGGCTGCTCTGCGGCTCTCGCCACATATATAACAGAGGACTGCCTTATCTGGCCTCAGTGTGAGAGAATGCACAAAATACTATAGAAACTGTATGGCTCAGGGAAGGTGAATGTAGGACAGGCTGTAAAGGGGTGTGTCTATGTGGATGGTTGGGAGTAGAATCAGGAGTACCCTTTCAGAGGCAAAGGGAATGGGGTGAAGATTTCTTGGAGAGGGCACCAGGAAGGTGGGGAGCAACATTTAGAATGTAAATAAATAAGACAATTTAAAAATATGAATAGAAACATATTATTTTTCTGAATAATTATCTCTTAATTCTTTTTGCATTCAGAATTTCTGTACATTATAGTACCATTATTTCAGTAATATTGTCATTAAGCCTGGTCAGTATCCTTGTATAAACAGCTATTTGAATTATAATCATAAAGGTAACACTGTAATAAGTGATTATAAGATTATTTTTATAAAATTATTAGGAATTACTGTGGTTAGATGTAACACACAAAATTAACGTAAAATGTTCGTGCAACAGATGCTATTAGAATTAGAAAATGTTATCATTTTTAGTACCTGGTATAGTGAAATGCAAATTGCAGAAACATCTTTTACCAGATGTTATTGTCCTAAATAGAAGTTATAAATGACATCATTTAGTGTACATATGTTATAACTTCAATATCTAATATTTTAGAACTTTATAAAAAACTTACAGAGTACAAGGAAGACCAAAGAAATATATTGGACACCTGAAACTTAACTTATGCTATATGTATATATAACACTGGAAAATTTTGTCTCTTTGGATTGCTCAATTTATATCATTAAATCATGGAAAGATTTTATCAATCCACTATGATCTGAATGTCACTGCTTGCAAGTCACAAGAGACTTCTATAAATGGAAGTATTCTAACATATTTAAAACATTAATTCTACAGAATAGAATGTTTTGACAGGACTCTGATCTCCCACAGGCAAAGCTCTAGCGACATTTCCTTTCAAAGTGGCAAACTATTATCCTGTCTCACCATCCTAGTCAAATGACAAGTTTTTGTCATGTCAAATGATTAAAAAATAAATATGGAATGGAAAGAAGCACTCTGGCTGCCTCATTTGATGACTCTAGTCACAAGGAGCTAAGGTAAGAAGGACAGAAAGTAGGAATGTCTTACTTGATATTGAAATTCTTTGTTCTGTGATTTTACCAAAAGAGACTCCTTCACAAAAATGATTTTTCCCCTGTTGATTCAATCACAGTTTATCCAGAGTTATTGGGGAAGTTTAGGTACATTAAAAAATAAGACTCTAGTGTTCTAAACAGTATGTACCTATTTTGACAATTGTTAAGACCAGAATTAACTTGGATGCAAAGTTACAAATCTATGAAACAGATGCATTCATCTCATTCATAGTATTAATTATTGCAATATTGTTCTGTTCCAGAAAACTTCTAGAATGACAAATTACATCAAATTCCAACAGAAACCAATCTAGTAACATCCAAGAAAACTTCTCTGGTGTTGATTCCTCCCTTCCTCCCTTCCTCCCTTCACATATTTCTGACTGGGGTTGATACAATGTACTTGATACAAAGAGATGCATAAATTTCTCAGCTCTGTTTACAAAGACACATTCACAAACACAATTTAAGGGCTTGGACATATAAGTTAAATATTCATCATAGATTGATTTCAAATACTCCAATCAAATTTGAATATATAAACATTAGAGTAATTGTTACTTTTATTACCTCCAATTGGAGTCCTTTCAATTGTGACAAGCTAGCTTGCCACTGGTAAATAATATCCTAATTTCATCTGCAGACAATGTACCTTCCATCAAAGGCAAATTGGATATAAGATAATCAAATGGTAAGCTCTGCCAAGACAGGTTAAGCTAGTCACTCATAATTCCTGCTACACTTATAAGACAGCCAGGTAGTTCTGGGCTGGAAGGCTGAAGACATGTGCTCCAATGTTTGAGGAATAACTAGGACTGTCCAGGCATTCAGCTCTCTCTAAAAATTGTATAAGTTTAGAAAGCTATGTCTTTGTGCTTCCTACATATTCAGGTAATATTTAATTCCTTCTCAGATCTCTAAAATGATTGAAGACTAGTTTTAGTTTCATAATCAAACTTAAGTTGTTTATTACTAAAGAAGATAATCTAGATTTAAAAGGATGGTTTTCAGATGGTAAGACAAGTTAAAGTCTAGCATAATTCAAGTATAGAATTGTACATTCTCTAAGTAAGGATAGAAGATAGAATATTCTATTTAAATTGCAAAACATGATGGACCAGATGCTGTAAACGTATATCATACCTTACAATTAACATAATTGTTATAATTATTTTCAACGTATATCTTAGGGAAAAGAGTGTTTTTAATTGGACAAAAATGGGGAAATGCCTTCAGTTTGGTCTGATGCTGCTTGGATTCTATTGTTAATTTGTGTCCCTAAAAGTGCTTACAAAAATATCTGCATGTATCTTCAAGGAATCTACCTCCAGTTGGTTCTTATTGGAAAATAAATTTGCCAACAGCTAATAGCTGGGAAGGACAGACAGAGGTGGGTTTTGGAATTTCTTGGGCTTGGGACCAAAAGAGATGGCAAGAAGGAGGTCTACCATATTTGGAATGTGTGGAGGAGAGGAAAGATACCATGCCTGAGATGGGGGAAGGACAGAGAGGCAAAGCTGCCATGTGAAGAAGCCAGGAGAGCATGACCCAGAGTGATGCTGAGTTGAGGAGCCCTCTGAGTCCAGAGCAGCCAAGATAGAATATAGAATTTAGTAAGTAATAATTTGGGATTATTGATGGTAGGTTAGGCGGTAGCCCAGCTATTGAGCTATTTAAAGCATGTAAAAAAGAAAAAAGACCATAGCCTATAGCTGGCCAGAAAGAGTTCTGTGAGTGCTCCTAGGATATTCTACAAGGAACACATTATGAAAAATGTAAAGGCAACTCATTATAAGTTTTTCAGATCCTTAGGAAATCCACTTCGGAACTCTATTTAGATTTGTTAAGCATAATTAAATGAATGAATGAATAAATAAATATGCCAGAATATCTTGAGAAAGGGAAAAGGGAAGTTATTATTATCAAGAGCTAATAAAACGAAGCAAATCCCTGGTCAAATAAATAAACTTAACTTTTGGATATATATATATATATATATATATATATATATATATATATATATATATATCATTAGATATAGATATCTGGAGAACAGAGAAATTTAAATACACAGGCTATGAACAAATAATCACTACAATGACCTACATAACATCATATTTCCCATTTTGTTATCTTTCAGAATCAGTTTCCTTAACCTTTGGTGATTCTATTTGAAAAAGCCAAACAACAAGCTTTGATATTATTGAAAGGTGACAAATATAATAAGAAAAGGTGACTATTGTAATTTTGGAAGGTGATCAATATTCATCTTGTAATCCTAGGTGAATAAATCCTAATGACTTCCCAATGCTGCTCAAAAGTATCTATTGGGATGTTGTTAACTTTGTGAATCTCTTCTAAAGAGATAAAATACTTGAAAATATCTGTACAGAAATTTGTATATTTGAAAAATATATAAATCCAAATTATCCAAGTACAATTTCAAAGTTTTAAATCATGTTGGGAGGAGAAATATTATTACAAACCACAGGACCAGATACTTTCAAGAAAATATACTTTTCTTTATTATTGATGATGGTAATACTAATAACCAGTAATTCTTAGATTCTAAATTGTATTAGATACTGTTTTAAGTACTTTAGTTTATTTTGCACTAGATTTCTGTTATTCTCTTGTGCTATTTAATTCTTACCTAATAATTTAGGAGTACCTGATAACGGCAGCATAACAGTGGGAAAAGTAATTTCACCCTGTGTTGTCAGGCTTTGCCCCATTTAGCTAGCCCCATCCCTTTGGGCCCGCAGTTAGTTAAAGAGTCATAGTAACAGGAGCTGAGATTGATGAGGCTTCCCAGTCAATTTCAGCTAAGAAGTAAAAACAGAAATGAATGATCCAAGGGAAAGATTCCACCCAGCTCCTTAGTAAAGAATTTCAGGAACACTGTTCCTCAAACTTGATTTTGAATCCTCAAAATATTTGCTCCATTTCTTAGTTATTCAAATTATGAATCTATAAGTGAATCAATGGGATTAAATCATTCACCATGATTTATTCAGTTCCCAAAGTCCATCAGATGTTTTCAACTTTTGTGGGGAACATTTCGGATTAAAATAACAACATTCTCATGATAGCAATGAGCAAGCTGATGACCAGAGAGACAACTTTCTGATTAGATTTACATGGACAATATATAACAGAATTAAGACTTTTTTTTCCATGTGTAAGAGTTTACTACCAATGACTTCAATGATGATATAATTTTGAGTCCTCAGTTTTTCTTTTTGGTAGGAGTGATTAATTTAAATTTTAAGTCACATAAAAGATAATAAAACACTATATGTGTTCATGCTTAATACTTCATGGAATGTTAATATGCAGACGTAATTAGGCTTAACTTTAGAAAATACTAAGATTGATAAAGGCAATTTCTTTCCAGTAACCCAGACTACTTAGTTTATAGCCTAGGGATACAAAATTTAATTATTACATGAGATTCAAGTATGTTAACTAGAATCTAATAACTGATAACCAAGTATACTTACTATTTACAAATTCATATTATTCTTTTTTTTTGCAAATGCCAGTCTTACATAGTCTAAAATCATGATTTTGATTTGTTTTCCCATAAGTCAAAGCTATTAATTAAGGAATATCATCTAATTTAGAACAGCAAGTAATGTAAGATGAGTAGGTCAAATAAAATATGTTCATTGTTCATCCAGCTACTCATTTTACTACACTTATCAATGTGTTGCTTGTAGTTGGAGAAAGATGGTGGTTGGAATGATTGAGAAATCTCAGAGAATGCTAAATAACTCTAAAATAAGGAAAAGACAAAGTCTCTATCTTTATGGAAATAGAAAAAAATTATAATAAATTCTATATCAATAAATATATGTGAAAATACTATAGAGGGAAACCTGTCAGGACAAAAGAATGCCTCACAGAGTAATACTACAAAAGAAGTAGTGATGGACAAATGGTGATCATAGTAAGAGAATAGTGTGAACAGAACTGTTCTTGTCAAAATTAAAAACTGGGAAGCATCTTGAAAAAATTGTCTCAGTCTCTGTTCATTTTAAAAAGATAATAGAGGTGGAGTACAATCAGGAAAAACAATGAGCACTAAGAGGTAGACATGTAGACAGGACTGATGGGTGCATGGACTTACTTGCAAAGATATTACTACAGAGGAGAGTGGTTGCTTCACAACTAACGGTTAGTTGTAAGGGATGGCAGCTTCATGAAGATAAAAAATGCATGATGAAGGCAATGTGTTTTACCAATGTTAAGCCTATTGTATGACAAGCACCACACACATCCTTGCTTATAGCCTTGCTTGATATTGGTGCTGGATGAATGACAAAATGTATATATTTCCACATGAATGAAATTGTTTTTCTAAAAGTAAAAAATTCATTTAGCAAAAAGTGTCAGAATATACCCATCTGAGTGACAAATGAAATTATGATCAGTATATGCACAATCCAGGGAGACTATTCAAATGTGCATATTCTGCTGTATTTTTACAATTTAATTTTTTATATTCTGAGATTTTATAATAATTATATCACATTTCCACCTATTTGTCCCTTCAATCCTTCCCATATATGCCTGTTTACTTTCTTTAAAATTCATTGCCCCTTAATTAAATAATTAATTAATTATTGCAATTTACATATATTTATTTGTTTAATCCTAAATACATATAAATATGCACAATACATATTTTTAGAGCTTACCATGTGGTATTGGTAACTGATAGGTGAGTTTTTCCTTGGAGTACATTATTTTTCATGGTCTCAGTGTTCCTCAGTTGCCTATAGTTCTGTGTGTGAGTGAAGCATCCTGGGCTTTCCTTTGTCCATGTTATCATGACTTTTCTACCCTTGTTCAGTTCATGTTTAAATTGTCTTGTTAGTGACACTTCATGGATATTAGCTTCTGACATTCCTGGAAGACGCAATCTCAAACCAACTCCATGTTTCTCTGGTTCTTGCAATCTTTCTGTCCCCTCTTATGAAATGATTCCTGAGCCTTATTAGAAAGGTGTTCTTTGGCAAAGGGCTCCACAACACTGTGTCTTGACTGTTTTGCTTTAAGTGGTCTCTGTCTGTTCCAAAGAGAAGTTTGCTTGATGAGGGGAGGGGGACTACACTATCCGTGGATATAAGAACAGATATTTAGAATGTAGTTAGGGAAAATCATGGATTAGTATAGTGGTGGCTCCAAGATTCAAGACTTTACCTGCCCTGGGAAATTAGTTATGTTGTTCAACAGGCTCCCAAACATTACAGAATATTGCTATTATTCTATATTACACTTATAGATAGGCATTCCTATCTATAAACATCAAAGTCTACATTTCCAATATTCATAAATACAAATAAAAATTTAAAACATACTTAATAGCATGTACAGTATTTGTTTAATTAAAATTGCATGAATATATCAAAAATTCTTTTAAAATGTTATCATAAATATGGGGTAAGCATGATTACATTATGACAAACTTTAAATACTCTTAAATAGTTGTCAAAGGTAGACTCTTAATTTTATTAGAGATTTAAGTTACATGTGAAAAATGCATAACATATTGGTTCATTGGCAAATTCCTTTAAAGGAAATCTTAACTCCTAATGATGCCATTGCACCAGGTGCAGAAAATACCATAGAAAAGATTGACGCAACAATCAAAGAAAATGCAAAATTCAAAAAGATCTTAACCTAAAGTTTGATAAAACAAGATAAATAGAAGATAGACAGACAGACAGACAGACAGACAGACAGGCAGACAGATACATGGACAGATAAATAAATAGATAAATTATATAAATAAAAACCCACCAACTTCCTAGATGTTTTCGGTGAACTAATGCATGGAACTTGGAATACTGAAGAAAGTTTTCTTCCACCTGCTGACTGAAAATCGTATTATTATGAAGAAGGCCTTCTCTTAGTAGTGAAGAATAATCAAGTTTACACTGCTCCAAGTTATAACATTTAAAACAAATGCTCCAGAGTGAATAATTTCCAAATCTGATTTGTGCTATCCCCTAATAATGAAGTTGCATCCTCATAAAAAGAACAAGTTAACTTACAAATAAAGTTAGGTTCAGATTTCAGGTAAAAGATTACTAAGAGGTGAGAGTTAATAAGCATCACAAATAAAAATAAGAAGATATGAATCTGAAGGAAACAATCAATGAAATCCAACACAAAAACGTGAAAGCCTTGTAATCAGAAGACAAAGACCTGAAACAGAATTTAATTTTCAGCTAATAAATATTGCAATATATAGTCAATATAGTAAAAAACTGATGTTTTGAGATGTATTCAAACTGTGAAATATCACAAATGATCTAACTGATATGCATGCTACTTCATTGTTTTGGGATAAAACACTTAAAAATCTACCTTTTGTCATTGTTAAGTATACATTTTTTGTAATTTCAGTCATCATAATATAAAGTTAACCTCCTGAACTAATTGCTCTTGCATAATCAAGATCTTGAGTGCATAAGAAGTTCTATCTTTCAAACATCACAATGAAAAATGAGAATGTTTATGTTATATATTGACAACTTGAATTTTTTATTGTTCTTTTCCTCATATTTAATTTTTTCTTCAAGTAATGTATTTTGATCATTTTCTCTCCTCCAACTCTTCCCAAATTCTTCTCTCCTCCTAGACCACCTATTACTCTCCTTTCTCTCTCTCTCATCTATCTAATATATCTTCAATTTTTCATATATATAGCAAATAAAGTAACAGAAAAAGCAAAAAAGCAAATATAGTAACAGAAAAGAGAAGCCCTCCTTTGAATTGATAGCCAGTCCAAGAGACTCATAATACACAGAACCTATTGCTGTCGTCTTTGATTACTCTTCAAAGGTGTAAGGTAAATCACTATTGCTGTAGATACCAGGCATACAGAATGCCTGGTACATAGATACAGAAACAGTGACCAGAGACCCCTGAGCTGGAACTGACATGAGTATCTCCTCCCTGAAGATTAGAGGCATGCTATAAGAAAGTACCATGAAAACTTCCAGAGAATGTAGACAACTAGTAGTCCTATAAAACTATGATACCTATAAACCACATCAACAAATACATGGCAGACTAACCACAGATTACATTAGGGGCAGGCATAAATTTCCACTAACCAACAACTATCAAATTAGAGTTAAAAGCCACTCAAAAAAGCAATGGTGTGCCTGATTCTGGAAGCCTAGCTATCTATTTAGTGCTATTGAAGTTATGTTTATTAGGGGAGAATTACAGCCACTAATTTACTAAGCCAACATAACATCAATAATTGAAGGATTTGAGCTTTGTTTAGTATTTTATAGACCTTGATATTCGGGAAACAAATGAACTATCCAAACAGAAATTCATCTTTAACTTACAGCTTTCAGGAAGTATATAACAGCACATTCCATATTTATATGTGTAAGGGAATATTTAAACTAAGTACAAATGTATACTTTATATGTAAAACTATAATAAATGTTTATGGCTTACTTGATTATATAAAATACTTTATTTGACAAGAACAAAATGTGTGAATTTATAGGATATAATATGTGTCTTATTTTTGTGTACTTTGTGGAATAGCAAATCAATCTTTAGAAGATGTGTCTATCTTATATACTTATTTCTTATGTGAATGTTTAGATTTTGGTCCCTCTAATCTATTGTTTGTCTCTTGTTTGTCAAGAACATGCTGATAAATATTTTAGCATTGTCATTTTTAAAAATCTTTTTCTTTTTATTAGTAACATTTCATATTAAATATATAAAAATAAGTAGCATATTTAAGCATAATTTTGAATTCTTAAATAAAAAAACAAGTGTCAAAATGAACTGTTTTTTTTTTTCAACATAATATTTTTATGTATTGCTTGAGAATTTCACGAAATGTACTCTGATCACATTCTAATCCTTCCAGATCCACCCTCCCATCCTAGCCCCCTCCCCACCACAAGTGAAAAAAAAAAAACCCAAACCAAATCCACACCAATTCCAATTTGTATTGCTGATATACTTATGGGAAAATGGTCAAAATCCCATTGTCTAGCCCATTAAAGAAAACTGAGTCCTTCTCCACCCGTAGCCATGTGTGAGGAACTTATTTATTTATTTATTTATTTATTTATTTATTTATTTATTTATTTATTTAAAATTCCAGATTGTATTCCCCTCCATTCCCCTCCCATTCTAATCTCCAACTGTTCCACATTCCATACCACCTCCTTGCCCCTGTCTCCATGAAGATGTCCCCACCCCTCACCCCACCAGACCTCTAAACTTCCTGGGAACTTGAGTCTCTTGAGGGTTAGGTGCATCTTTTCTGACTAAACCCAGACCTGGCAGTCCTCTACTGTATGTGTGTTGGGGGCCTTATTTCAGCTCATATGTATATTTAGTATTTTGATAATGACTGTATTGAAACTGTAGAGTATCTTGATAACTGAACTTGGTAACTATAATTCAACACATTATAGGCACCTGTGAAGGTAATTTCAAAGGAGGGATTGGCCACAGCAATGAAATGAAACTAGAATAAGTAATTTTAACATGAAGTCTTCCAATCCATGAACATAGTATATTTCTCCATTATGTTCTGTTTTTCCTCACTTTCTTTCATCAATGCTTAATGGTTATCCATGAACACCTCTTCACATTTTATTCTTTTTGCATTTCTTTATCAGGTAAAGTTCTGGAGCAATTTTTGACTTTAAAAAAATGAAGAAGTTAGAAAACACAATTAAATATTCAAAATCTGTAGCCTTAAGAAACACGATTTCCCATAGTAGTTGATTGATAAGTATTATTAAATAGTAATTGTGTTTCCACTGTTATTATAATGGATATTCAATTTGTTGCAACTCTGAATCATGTTCTTGTTGACTTCTTTCACTATTGTGCCTGAGCTTACAGAAATAATGCTCATTTTGTGTGCTGATGGCTTGTCTGACAACTTCAATGGTTAATTGTTTTATGTTATGTTTTGCAGAATCTAAGATCTTCTACACATAAGATCATTTCATTTAAAAACAAAGATAATTTAACTGTTTCCTTTCTATCTGAACACACTTGATTTTTCTTTCTGTCTTCTAATTGCTTGGAATAAGACATCCAGTACTATGCTGAACAGAAATCCTAAGGGTAGTATTCTCATCTTAAATGAAATGCTTTTGCTTTGCTTGTGAGGTGGTGAGGGTTGTGCATAAACACTCTAAGAATATCTTTAAACTGTAGATAAATACATCCTCCTGGAGTCTTCTGATCTCATCATCACTGACAGAGCTGTCATGAATTTGTCGATTACAGTTATGTTTGTCCACACTGAATCCTGTGGGCACAGTTTCCTCTCAGGAGTAACTGCTCCAACTGTGACTTTCTCTATCACCTCCCTGTTGATTCAGAAGGGAAAAGTAATTTGCCCTTTTGTCTTATGCCACTTATGTTTACTGGAAACATTGTTGATATCAACCTGCCTGTTTTTGTTTTTTTTTTTTACTATTGTTTGTTTTGCTTTGTTTACTATTATTTGGAGAAAATAGTGACTTTTAAGCTCACTTCATGCATAATTTGACACTAGAAATCCCACATCCTCTTTTATCTAGATAAGACTATGGGCATGAACCATATCAGGGTTCTTTTATTAAAAGTGCATATAATACTCATTAAGTTTGTTTAGCAATGTTATGTATATGTTATGTCAATACATGCATTTGCTTGCCATGGTATGTGTGGAGAGATCAAAGTACGACTGGCTACGGTCCATTCTCCCCTTCCAGATAAAATGAATAAATATTAAGTAAAAGCAATCTTCTTCTTTAGAGATATAATTTTGTTAATTTATCTTCATCTTGACTCAATAAATTTGATATTGTTTTCTCCATATCTTTCAAATTATTATATAATTGCATAATTTCTCCTCTTCCTGGCTGCCTATACAAATTTCCACATTCCATTTCAAGCTTTCTTTCTAATTCATGACCTTTTTTCACTAATTGTTATGATATGCATATATGTACATACATATGTATTCCTTAGTATAGCCTACACACTCCATGTTATTTTGTTTGTTTTTTATATTTTTTTAGGGATAGCTATTTGGCATTAGAATACCAATTGATGTCTTCTATATGTCCTTTTTGCATTTTCCAAGACCAATCATAACTAGAAGCAGGATTATTGGAAGATTCTGTTATTAAAGTCGAAGTTCACCATGTCTGTTTAAGTTCTCTGAGGTCTGAAACTTGATTAGTAGCAGACAAGTATATGAGAGTAAGAGTGATGAGCATATGGTCACAGTAGAGAGGCCAGAAACAGGCATATTGCTGGGGCTCACTGCCATCTAGTCTAACCTGATTGCCTGAATTCAGAAAAAAAAAATGAACAAGTAAAAAGGGGACAGGGAGGAACTATTTTAAAGATATAATATAGAAAGTGATAGAGGAAGATACCAGATACTGACATTAGGTTTCTACACACATAGAAACACAGGTGAACACCCAAACACACATATACATGAATCAAAGCATATACAACACACACACACACACACACACACACACACACACACACACACACATACACACACACACACACACACACACACACACACACACACACACACTGGTGCAAACTTTCTCTGACCATCCTATAGATATACTTCAGCCCTTTTAAATGAAATAATAACAGTGGTTGAAGAGTAGTTTCTGTAACCTGAACATAAGAGGTAGAAAAAATAATACCCTCAAATTGAGAGTCATAGATAGTTACTACTTGGACTTTCCCCAAGTGTCAAATTGTAAAAGATGAAAGGGAATAAATAACAAAATTCTGGCCCCTGTTTGTGACTAACATGTCTCTCAGAGTTAGTCAGCTAAAAAGAACTCTGCTTTCTACATGCACACCTATAATGAGGATGTTGCCTATGTATCTCTTCATGTACACCTATAATCAAAGCATTGTGCTTCAGGACCATATTGTTTTGTTGTTCTCGTTTCAAAGCTGTGACTGAATCCTGATCAAATTTATTTAAATAAGGTAAGGTTTGTTTTTACATGCAGTTTAGAGAATAGAGTAAAACATGACACAGATACATGAGTCACTGATTGCATTAATTCTATTTTCAGGAAGCAAAGGGAACTGATTGCTGCTTATTTCTACAGAGAATAGAACCCCAGTCTGTGAAATGTACTAACAATTGGGATAAGTCTTGACACTTGACTTAAACCTTTGTGGAGAGCCTCTCTGAAATATACTCTAACTATTGTCTCTTAAGTATTTCCAGACTTACCACTTCCATTAATTGGGTAATAAATATTGACTGTATAAAATAAGTATTTTTTGGAAATTTGAGTTTAAATTATAAGAACTTATCCTCATTAACCCCTGTTAGTATTATGATGGGAAATAAGATTTCTAATTACGCACTTGACTAATCTGTTTAAGTTCAAAATTGAAAGAAAGTGTAAAAGCAGAGTTTGAACTGAAGACCATTAAGCTTCAGCAGCTAAAGGAAAATAATGAATGAGAATAGGGGAAGAACTCCTTACAGAAAAAAGAGCTTACCAAACTGGTTAGTCGATACCAAATGTTCACCCCAGGAAACATGTGTATATAAGTTATACAAACTGAGCATGTTGTATTTATGTATTTAAGAGTACACATACTTCTGTGGACTTGTTACAGTTCCATGGATCCTCATGATTTCTTCTGAAC
Source organism: Mus pahari (assembly GCF_900095145.1). Taxonomy (NCBI): domain Eukaryota; kingdom Metazoa; phylum Chordata; class Mammalia; order Rodentia; family Muridae; genus Mus; species Mus pahari. The sequence goes on along the minus strand of NC_034595.1, from coordinate 44,248,004 downwards.
TGAGCCACTGCTACTAATTTTTGTATGGTATTTGCTGATTGGTCTGGAATTCAGTTACTATTTCATGTTTAATATTTTGGACTGGATTGCTGATTTCCAGGCCATGAAAACTGGAATTTCCTCAAAGAACTACTTCTAAACAGGTCCAAAGCTCCCTTGTCCTTTTAACCATCTTTGCCAAGTACCAGCTACAGCTAAAAGTCAATTGTGGGTAAAAGCTGACAGCTCTGTGTTCTGTTTCAGCTGGCTCTCCAGAGATCTTCAAACAACTCAGCTTTTGCAGACCAAAGCCCAGTCTTTCATTTGCATATCAATTCAATAATCTATCCCTTTTGGTTATCCAAAAAAATAAGTATTTTATGACCTTTGCCCTTTGATTCTTAGAAAAGACAAGTACTTTTTTTTTTTTTTTAACATAGCAAATGAATTCAGAAATGTGCCTGCCTTTGTAGGCATAGACAATAAGCTAGCTTAGTGGGATCCACCATTCCTACTGCTTGGGCCTAAACTACTTGTGTCCCAGGCTGACCTTGAACTCACAAATCTTCTGGCCTTTGTAAGCACAAACAATAAATTTAGTTGGGTGGGATTTTGCCCTGCTATCACCACTCCTTAAACCTCTATCTTCTTTCTCAATGTCTTCCTGGCAAGCTAGCTCATTGTGCAGCTGCCTCTTTTCTTTTTAGCTTGTGAAGTCCTTCATATAATTAATATCGCATACTTATATTTTGTATAGTTGAGAAATCATATTTATGTATTTTTAACTCAGAGTTCTTTTCCACAGCCTTAAGGGAGACCCTGAAGTTCTCAGCATTTATATCTGCCTGGAGGTTGGTGATAATGAGGGGGCAGGCAGTGTGAACCAAACATAATTTCAAAAGACAGTCAGTCCCATCTAATATGAGAAGCTTCATACTCTACAAAGGGCAAAGGGGCAGAGATTTACCCAGTCACTGTCAGTCTCCGTGGCCAATTTAGTTAAGGTCTCATTAAGGATTCTATTCATCTTCTCTACTCCTGAACTCGGCTCTGTAAGAACAATGAAGTTTCCAATCAATCCCCAGAATATTAGCTAACCCATGACTTACCCAGGACAGAAATACAGGTCCACTTTCTGTCCCTATTAGCCTAGGAAAACCATACCTTGGAAGAATTTCTTCTAGTAGTTTCTTTGTTTCTGCCTGAGCAGTCTCGTGTTTAGTTGGGAATGCCTCAGTCCATCTTGAAAAGGTATCTCTGAACACCAGGAAATAACTGTATCCAAATTTTCCTAATTTTATCTCCATGAAGTCTGTTTTCCAATAGACTCCTGGCTTGTTTTCCCTGGGGCTCTTCTTAGTGGCAACTGCATTGGTCAATTGACAGGCCTTACAGTTCTAAACAATTTCAGCTATTTTTTGAATTTGCATCTCTAATACTGATGTGAGACTGGCTGACTAAGTTCTGCATTCTTTTGTCACCCATGTGTGAAAAACGATGGAGCCTTTTCAACATTTTGTAGACCCATTTTCTCCTGTACAATTAATTTGCAGATTGCTGTCCTCCATTATCCCTTATGACACTGAGGTCTGAGAAGATTTCTGGCCCAGATCATATCTTTTGTAGACTGGTAATGTAACATGTGGTCTCAGGGATCTAGGCCGAACAAGGACAGGAGGGGCTCAATTTCTAGGGCCACCCACTGGGCTATTTCATCTGCCTTGTTGTTGCCCTGTGAGACTGGCTCAGATCCTTTCTGGTGTCCCAAGCAGTGAATGGTTGTCAGTTTTTTAGGCCCTCATAGAGCCCTTAATAGGGAGAAGGTTGTTTTTGTTTTGGTTTTTGTTTTGTTTGTTTGTTTTTATTTTTTGTTTTTTTAGGTTTTTTTTGTTTGTTTGTTTGGTAGTCTTTCTTTCTGTTGTCAGAAGGCCTCTCTCTCTGTAAATAGCCCCATGGACATGAACAGTATTCAGCCTTCTGGGCTGAAATTTTGGCCAGGAGTGGAGGTCTGGGTCATGCTGCAGGATAGCTGGCCTTAGGGCAACTGGGGCCTGAAAAGTTATTCTTGTGTCATTTTAAGAGCTAAGACAGTGTGAAGAGTGGCCCTTGGTGCTGTGAAGGCTCCATGACCCAGTGTAGGGAAATGACAGGATGGGGAAGTAAGAGTGAGTGGATGGGTGGTGGAATACCTTTATAGAAGCAAGACGAAGGGAAATGGGATGGAGGGGGAATGTTGGAGGGGAAACCAGGAAAGGGGATAACATTTGAAAGGTAAATAAAGAAAGTATCTAATAAAAAATTTCAAAAAAAAAAAAAAAAGAAAAGAAAAGAAAAGAAAAGAAAATTAAAGAAAAGAAAAGAAAAGGAAAGAAGTAAGATAGGCAATGTGTCTTTCTGGCATCATCCTTAACCAGGAGGCCATTACTGGAATGGTGTGTAAATGGGAGGGGGAGGGGCAGCTTCTGGCAACTGGATTTAATTTCTTCGACAGGTAGGACACTGTCTGGTTCCAGGGCCCAGAGTCCGAGTATGGATCTCTCAGATCTAGGGAGGTCACCTGTAGTTGGCATAGTAGGACCTTCTTAGTGGAGGCTCAGGGTCTAAATTTCTCAGTGTCTCCAAGGGGTCCTGGGTTTCTTTTAGACATTTTTGTTTTGTTTCTGCTGCTATCAGGAGGTCACTTATAAACTGTTGACAGGACTTTATCTTTGGATTTCACCAGGACATGATGTTGAGCTCTATTAATTATCAACAAGGAAACTGGTGGGTTTCCCTTCTACTTTTAGAGTTACCCTGGGCTTGGTGAGGGATCCAAATCCCAATCCCCCATTCTTTATCTTCTAAGGTCAGGGTTTGGAAAGGCTTCTTCTTCTTGGGGCATCCCCTGGTCCAGTGGCACTCCTTCTTACAATGAATACATTGGTTCTTTCTTAAGTGGGAGCATGCTTGATCATTAGGGCCACCACCTAACCCATCTGGTTTAGGCATCTTCTATGGTCTTCTGGTTCGGCTGTGTCTATCAATTGGACCTTTGCCAGGTTATGAGTCTGTTGCCTCTGTTTTCTCATTTGCTTCTCTTTTGACACTATCACTATCACTAAGTCCCTTAGACTCTTTTCTCCTAACCTTTCTCCCTGCCAATATCATACACTTTGTCCAGAACAGCCTGGTGGTAAACCAAGAGCCTCCTTTACCCTCAATGGTGTTAAACTCTAAGTCTGATAGAGTTAGGGGAAAGCAAGCATCAATAGCTGCTTTGTTGTTGGTGGGACTTCCCTCTGGGACCAGGAACCAGTTACCTGCCCTCTACCTGGATTTTCTCCCACTCTTTTGTGGTGAAGGGAACCTGCAAAATTTGTTGACAAGAAGGGTCAGTAATGGCAAAGAGTCAATAGTGGTTAAATTTGCAAGGGCAGGATGACAGACTCCAGCTCAGGAGTCTGCCTCCATTGGCCTCATGTCTCTTCAGCAAGTCCCTGTTCCCTGTGATGGGGCTGCCTGTGGCAGAGCTGCCTGTTGGGGCTGCTGTCCCACCTGAGGAGTTGAATAAGTTGTGGGTGAAAAGATAGCATCCTCTTCCATTCCTCCTTGGAGGGCAGGTAAAAGTTTGACGCAGCAGGAGATGGGTGGTCTGCTATCTGTTCCTTTGGATTCTTGGGCTTTAGGGTAGCCAAGGCAATAACTTTTGCCTGTTGTCTGGGGAAAAATGTTTAAACCAAGAAGGTTGATCCTCTTGGAGGCCTTGCCAAACCACCAAAAATGTATTTGGTCCAGGTGGCCAATTTGGGGTTTGAAAATGATTTTTTTAAAAATCCCTTTGAACAATATCAGGTCAAAGTATCCTTCTGGGGGTCAGTGAGTGTTGAAAGTGGGTCATTCTGACCTGCAGAATGTGGTCAATTTATCTTTTTTAATACTGACTGAGATATTCTCCATACCCATCCCACTAGTTTCAACATCCCTAAAATGGCTAAGAAACAATTCTAATGAGGTTGAAGGTGCCTGTCCTATGTTAATATGTCCATCAAAGTCACCTCTCAATAAGAAACACAAGTCTAACACACAAAAACACAAGTTTGAAGTTTCCTCTCTATCAGGCAGAAACAAGAAACAACCAGAATTGGCAATCACACACTAGAAAAGAAACCCATCATGTCCTTCTTGTCAGGAAGAAACAAAAGTAATCGGATTGTTGGGGTGCCCTTGGCTCTCTAAGCCCATGCCCACTCCATATTGGGGCTCAAAATGTCTCCTAGCCCTGTGTGGCCAAGGTCACCTGACATGTCTGTTTTAGTCATGTCCTGGCCACAGATACAGACTTAAGGCCTTTCTTTCATAATAGAATTATAAATGTGGCACCTCTAAAAGTTTATAAACAAAGAACTCATAGACCTTGGTGCCACTTGGATGCTTGGTACACAAACCTGCAACACAGATGGGGTGATATATGGAACCAAACTGTTGTGCTGCACAAAATGCACAGGCATATTTAGCATGTGGGTCCCGTTGGCTGTGTCACCATACTTTGGCAGGTGGCAGTGGGAGGGATGCCATGCTCTGCAAACCCTGGAAAATAGAACAGGAAGAAAAGAGGCAGAGACACCTAGTGGCCCCCAGCTGGTGGGTCCTTAAGTTTCCCTTTTTATACTGAGGAGAGTTCCTGGAAAGCTGCCATATTTGCCAGTCCTTGAGACAGCACAGGTAAAAAGGCAGCACAGACATGGACAAAATCTGTAGGATTTTCAGAGTACCTTGCAGGCCTAAGCAGGTCTCTGCAGGTTCTATTGGCATTTTTGTAAGCTAATTGTCTCAATATCCCCGCCACCTCTACATTAGAAATTAATTTTGTGACTGCATACATTAATTGAGATCCAGAGTCAGAGTGAGCCTCTTCTCTGCCCTGTCAGATGTCCACCAAAGTCAAGGTTTGTGACTCAGAAGAGGGTAATTTTATACATTGCAACGGAGGATTGGCCTGATGGGCAGGCTCTCAGGCTGCATCTCTCAGCTTCCTGTGAGGCTGTTTCTCAGATTTTCTCTTCTTCCTAACCTTGATTCTCTGAGCAAAGAATTAGACAAAGACCAATCAAGTTTTTAAGTTTTGGGTGAGCTTGTCAAGAAAAGAGGCTTTGACGTAATGGCCTGCTCTTCCAAGTAAAAAGCACTGCTTTGATCCCTTCTGCATGGCAGGACTTGTCAATCTTTCTTTCTCACCTCCCTTTAATTGGTGGGCTAAAAGAGATGGTAAAACACTTACGAATACTTATTAAAGTAGGTTTTAAAAAAAAAACCTAAGCCTGCATAAAGGAGAAAGTGAACTTCCGGTTTTCCAAGCTCCAAACAAAAGATCTTCAATTACATTATGCACAAATCATTTATTCTTAATCAAATTTGAAATATTTTTTCTTGCTTAATATCAGTGAAGGGAACAAAGGTCTAAATGTAGATAAACTCTAAAGTATTTTCTTGAAAAAATTGATGTACTGAATGCTAAAAATTCAATTAACATTAGTATCTCATATAAAAATACTCTATACTCACGGTAAATAGCTTACCGAAAGCAAGGAACAAGAGATACAGAAAACCAGATTTTTGTGTTTGCTTGGTTTTTACCATTTATCAAGATCCTAGCTCATTTGATTCTGTCCTTCATAAGAATTCACATAGTAACCAAAGATTTTATTTTAATCGAGGACAGTTAGTTAACCATGAAACATATTGGAAGTATTCAGGATTAGAGATAAAAATTTTCAGAACAGAAATGATTGTACACATCAAGCACCATTTGTAAACCTAAAGTAACATACAGATAGGTAAAAAGTCTTGACTTTCTGATGAATTGAACTGTGTGACCTGATAATATTGAAGAGCTGTCAGGAACCAGGGAGATGGCAACTGAGGAAAATGTCACAGCACAGATGGAAGCCCACAGTGATTTTCCTTAAGGTGATATTCCAATATTGAGACTGAGTGACTTACACAAATCTCTAAGGAATACTATTTCCTCAGTGTGAACATGCCTCTCTGTGATGGCCTTAGAAAAATTAAACCTCATGTTAAACATAATAATATCCCCTGGGACAGTTCTGTGTTTGACCTCTGTGAAGGTATCTCTATGTAATGTTTTCAGGTTCATGAGGCCCAAAATTTCCTCAAAAACAAAACAAACAAAAAAATTCTTTACAGATTTACTTGATATATTATTGACACATACTTATACTGTACCCAAGAAGGATAATATGCACACTAAATCACAACTATTACCAGTACAAATGATAACTCATTTAGTGATTGGTTGAAAAGCTTCACTTAAAAGATCTGCTTTTTGGCATTAGGCAAACTTGTACCTGGAATCCCTAGAACATTAGTGGATAAGCATAAATGAGTTACATACTAGGTGTAAGAAACCACATCTATATTTTAAAATACCAAACTATAATTAGTTTATTCAGTATTAACTTAAATACAAAACACAGACAACAGACAATATGTAATGGTATGGGTATGACCTTTTAGCTTTGTCTGGCCTTAACTGCTGTTGCAGAATCAGTGTACTGCAGGTGCTGAAGGAGGCATGAACCATGCATCGGTTGATGCAAACAGCAGTATGCTCTATGTAGCTGAGCACCTTCTGAAAATCCCTTCACTGTTTCTCTTGTCTTTAGAAACCTTAGAGACATTTTCTAGTCTGGGTATATTTCAGAAGAGTGACTCAAACTATTCAAAGTTGCATTTCCTACTACATTGTGCACTTTCAATTTTATATCAAATGCAGTATCAGGGCTTTGTGATTTGACCCAACTCCTACCCACTGAATTGGGCTGTGAAAATATAACATTTATCGTATAATAGCTTGTCATCTTAGATACATCAAATATATAAGAATGTTTCACTGGTTTAAAAGACCATTTTGAAGATGGGGATGAACAGTCGATACTATTTAAAAATAGCAATTAAGGAAGTTTAAGATGAAGCCGGGTGTGGTGGCACAGACCTTTAATCCCAGGATTCTGGAGGCAGAGGCGGGTGGATTTCTAAGTTCAAGGCCAGCCTGGTCTACAAAGCGAGTTCCAGGACAGCCAGGGCTACACAGAGAAACCCTGTCTCAACAAACCAAAAAAAAGAAAGTTTAAGATGATGCAACCATTATAAATCCTCTAATTATTACAAAAATTATTGTATTCCAGTAAGGAAGATGACACAGTAATATCTAATGAAAACAGTGAAAGTCATAAAGCCAGCACAGCTGCTTGGCAGGGGGAGGGTATAGGGAACTTTCAGGATAGCATCTGAAATATAAATAAAGAAAATATCTAATAAAAAATGACAAAAAATAAAAAGAAGTTACAACACATATCCAGGGACAAAAATTATAAGATCTATGTTTTGGAACACCCTGAATCTATCCCAGGCTATGGAGTTTTGTATAAGTAAAGAAACAGTCTGATTGCCAGTCAGTAAAGACTTAAGATTCCCTCAACCTGTGTGTCTGACTCACTCCCCCTTTGCTGACTCCTTATGTCCTCCACAGGGCCGGGCCATCACTGGAGCTGGTCCCCAGCAGGATGACCCATCTTGAGCAGCTCTTTGGGAATATTTGGTAGTTTGTAACAGTAATTCATACTATGTCAACTATCTACCTTTGTACTGTATACGGTAAGATTTCTGACCTTACATAAACCTAACAAAGTCTGGCAAAGAGTTTTATTTTTGTTATGGGAGAAATTAGACTTGATGTGATAATGCACAGACTAGAATGTTACATGGAGATGTGTAAATTTACACTTTTTCTTAACAAAAACCTTTCTGTCCACCAAAGGGAGACCTCAGCACTTGTTTATCTGGCAGGATAATGTCAAACATCTTTTCTTAAAGTAAACTAGTCAGCAAAGCCTAAAATACTGGACTCCACTAAGTAGTTATGTCTGACTTTGTATGGAAAAATAGACAATGTAAGAAAACAAATATTTTGATTTATCTCACGTATCCTAATCTCACTGTAATCATTATTGTCTCCTCAATTGTCACCTGGATTGAGGTACTTTTCATTGTATCTATACTTCTATTTCAGAAGTCAGTATCAACTAAAACATATCTAGCACCTCATGTATCATATATTTGGAAATTGTAATTCTGCTTTAAATGTTGTAATATCCTCTAGCGACAGTAGTTGACTCAGTAAAGATCTTTTTGTAAAGATACAATGATGATTCAGACTATATTCACCTAGACAGTTTCATGAGCAGACCTTTTCTCTGTTTCATACCAGTATTCACTTTCATTCCAACAATGAATTCAACAGACACAATAAGAAAATGTCTGGTACTTGATCATGTAATTAGACCATAGGTTAGGCAAATTAAAGAACTATTACCTAAATTTAGAACTCAGTTATCTGCCAGCTCTGGACTCTGTGATGTGCTGTAGCTGAATGTTAAATATTTCTCTCAGAAATAGTCCTAGCAGGATATTCAGGCATTTCGTGTTTTTAACATTGACTGTCAGAGTATTTACTATGATCTTGTCATAACCATTCAAATGAAAATAATTAATTCAAGAAAAAATAACACTGGGGGTTGTGTGTAGTAGGAGTATGGGAATGAAGGATGGTGCAGGGAGAGGGAGGAGTGAGGCAGACAGTGAAGAGATTTAGAGTCTACAAAAGAATATATGATTGACGGAATATGGATTTTTATTTTTTTTCTGGAGAAATCACAGTCCTAGGAAAACTTTGTGGTTTTATTCTAATTATCTTTGATTTTATAGCTTATCTAATTGAAGAAGGAATTAGAAATTCTTTCTAGCACTGACTTCTGTAGAGAGGAAACCCAGGTATTTTATTTACTAGTCACAAACTTAAATTGGACAGGTATGGAGTTATTTTCATTTATTTCTCAGACAGTATGTCCCTTGTTACTTCATGTTTTTCCTGACCACATGCTCATGGTTCTTCTCCTTCATGGCAGCTTCCTCCTCCCTTTGTGTACTTCCTGCTCTCTACATACAGCATCATCAATTAATCTTCAAGTCCCACCTTTCTCATTCTACTGTCAAATCACAGGCTCTAGATTTTTTATTGTCCAGTTACTTAAGGGAGAAAGGTTTACATAGCCTTACTTGGTGTAAGTGAGGATCTGCTCATCGGAACCAGTATTTATCACTTAAATACAACTCACACGAATCCAACTCCTTATACTCCCCACTTCTGTCCAAATAAAAAGCCTACTTCTCTTATAATAATAAACAACATATAGTAGGAACAATTTTGAAACAATTATGAAAATTATTAGGTAATAGTTATATTCAAAAAAAATCCAGCCTGCTGGTATTTGGTAGTCTTTGGATAAAGTATTTTATCATTTAACCTATCTTGGTAAGTTAGAGTTCTGTATCTAATTTATTTTTTATTAAATCTTAAGCATATAAATCCTCTAATTTTTATAACTCATAATTTCCAACCTTCAAACTACATTGGATCCTAAAACATTTTCTTAGATTCTTATAAATTAAGTTTAATTGTGAGACAATGACTATCTAGTCTTCAATGCATTTGAGGCCTGAGAAGGAATAAATATTACCTAGGATGCAGAAATTACAGGATATCAACTTCCAAAAATCACAGAAATGACAGTTGACTGCCTGGACAACCCAAAATATCTGACAGGTGTTTTTATGAAACAGGAATTATGATGGACTTGCTTATCCTGTCTTGTCAGAGCTTGGCAGTAAACTTCCCTGTGCCTGTTTAACGTTCTGTACAGGATTTTGTCTGTAGATGGATTTAGGGCATTTTCTTTGCCCAGTGGCTATCTTGCCACAATTGAAGGAACTCCATATGGAGGTTTTTGGAAAGTCATATCTTCTTTCAAATTGAATTGGGTGCTGGCGGGAGCTGACATTTCTCATCATCACAAATGCATTAAATTAATAAAAACAACTTTAAATGTCATATTCTGAGAGTCTCTATGGTTTTTGAAGACCATCTATCCATTTATAGTATATTTGAACAAGCAAACATTGCTTGTTTCTATCTATTCATTATCTATTTAATCTAGGATGTATATCTTTGTAATAATCTAGACTAGTATCTGACCTGAATATGAGTTCAACTATCTGATCAGTTATTTTGCATTTTCAACCATCCCTAATAGTTTACAGCAGCACCTATTAACAGGACTGGGATTAAACACTTCATTTTCAAATGAGCTACAAAGCAGAACATTTATGCAAGAGTCTAAAGGGTATATACATTATATTGTAACAAAATTTAACTTAGACTTTGTGTCAATATACAAAGATTGATACTAATGAAAATCCTAAACCTGTATTAATGTATAATAATCTCTATTGATGTAAACAAAAATAACCTATTTGAGAATATTGATAGCTCTGAATGGAAGAATAGATTCAGTATCTATACCTTTAGTCTCTTATTTCTATATGATAATTCTATTCTTCCCACTTTTCTTCTCAACTCCCTTCCCTTTATCTAAAAAAGGAGGAAGGACAGAGAAAGACAAAGGAAAGAAAAAGCTCCCCATTTTGTTTCTTCCATGACTAAGACCATAACAATTTGTGGCATTCTCCTAATGACAACAAACATCTAGTACCCATTGAGTGACCAAAAATCAACCATCCAGTCTCTTGGGAATGGAACATACTTGGTTTTTTTTGTTTGTTTGTTTGTTTTGTTTTGTTTTGTTTTGTTTTGTTTTGTTTTTATAATTGCTTCTTGCTGATTGTGACCATAGCATTCCTTTTTAGGGACTCAAGAAAATACAAAAACTGGTTTGTCTTAAGAAAACTAGTGCTAGCATTTGTTCTCTAGTCACTACACACTGGGGAAGTTTAGGCTTAAGTCAAGCTATGAGTGGATCAGTTTGCAAGGTTTGAACTTCTGGGTCAACAGCCCTCCCTGAAGGTATCCTGGAAGCATGTCTCCTGAGAAATGGTATCCAGGCAGTCTGAGGCAGGATCAGGTGTCCCAGCATTCCCAAAGGTAGATCTGCTCAGCACTGCTTTCTTGGTTTGAATTTCCTGTGTACATATCAGATACCACAAGTATTTTCTATTTCTACAAAGATATTTGTATAGAGTGTCCAATGTGCATAGATCAAATAAAGATGATTTTTGTCCTCTTTGTTTTGAGCAGGTGAAAGACATCTCCCTTTCTTTAAAAGTTAGTTTGGGTATAGAGTCTAGGTTAGCATCTATAGTTTTTGGTAGATTGCAAGGTGTCTCTCTAGGCCCTTCTAGCTTTTAGAGTCTCTATTCAGAAGGTAGGTATATTTCCCATAGTTCTGCTTTGTATGTTACTTGCCTTTTTCCCTTGCTGCTTTTAATATTCTTTCTTTGTTCTGTAGATTTTGTGTTTTGAATAGTATGTGGTAGGAGGCTTCTCTCTTCAGATCCAGTCTAATTGGTGTTCTCTAAGCTTCTTGTATGTTTATAAGCATCACCTCCTTTAGGTTGAGAAAGTTTGCTTCAATGATTTTATTGAAAATATATGAGCCTTGGAGCCCAAACTCTTCATCTTCTATTCTTCATCTTCTATTATTCTTAGGTTAGGTCTTTTGGTAGTATCCCAGATTTCCTGGATATTTTTTGTCAAGAATTTTTTAGCTTTAACATTTCTTTTGATTGATATATCTATTTTTTTCTGTTGTCCCTTCCATGACTGAGATTCTCTCTTTCATCTTCTATATTGTGTTGGTGATACTTGCATCTGTTGTTCCTCTTCTCTTCCCTAGGATTTCCATCTCTAGTATTCCCTCAGTTTGCATTTTCTTTATTAATTCTATTTCCATTTTAAGATATTGCATAGTTTTATTTATTTCCTTCAACTATTTAATTATATGTTCCTGTATATCTTTAAGAGATTTGTTTCTTCTTTGAAGACCTCTACCTGTTTTATCTAATTTTTCTGTATTTCTTTAATGGATTTTTTTCATGTACTATTTAAAGTCCTCTACCATCTTTATAAGATTGAATTTAGGATTACTTTCTTCTGCTTCAATTGTGTTAGAATATATATGGCTTGCTGTATGCAGTAAGGTAGCTGTGCTCTGAAAGTGACAAAGTACCCTTACTTTTATTGATTGTGTTGTTTTGAGGGCCTTTAGCCATTTGGATAGCTTTGGGCCATGAATATTCATGTTGTTGCAGGTTTGGGGAGGGGTTTAACTTCAATGGTTCTGATGTGGCAGGCCTCTGATGGGTATCCTTAGGCTGTATGGTTATGGTGCTCTGTATGGTTTAGGAGACACAGATCACATAAAAGTGAGCAGAGAAGTGGAGAGAATGATGGTCTGTCTTGAATGACAGACTGCTCAGGGCAATTCTTTTTGTTCCACAGGACCCAGTGAGCAGGAAAGATGGGTAAGGGAAGGGAACCTCTATGCTTCAGGATCAGCAGACCTGATGAAGGTGGGCAAGATCACAAATGTCCGCCCAGACTACTATACCTAGTAAAACTCTAAATCACTATTGATTAAAGAACTATTTCAAGGCAAATTGAAATTCAAACAATATCTATCTACAAGTCCATTCTTACAGGAAATACTAGAAGGAAAACTAAAAGCACAGGAGGATAACCAGATCCAAGAAAATGCTGGAAATCAATAATACCAGCAAAAACAAAGGAAACATAAACACACACACACACACACACACACACACACACACGTAAGCAGCACCAATATTGAAACTACAGGAAATAACAATCACTGGTTGTCTTAGGGTTTTACTGTTATGAACCATGCTCTAACACCATGGCCAAGGTAACTCTTATAAGGACAGCCTGTAAGTGGAGTTGGCTTACAGGTTCAGGGGTTCAGTCCAGTATCATCACGGTGAGAATATGGCAGCAACCAAACAAGCATAGTGCAGGAGGTGCTGACAATTATACATCTTCATCTGAAGGCAGCTAGGAGAAGACTGGCTCTCATGTGATTAGGAGAAGAGTCTTAAAGCAAGTGCTCACAGTGGCACACATAATCCAAAAGGGCCACATATCACAATAGTGCCATTACCTAGTCCAAGCATACACAAATGATCATCTCACTGATCATTAGTATCTCTACACACCAGTGGACTCAATTTCCCAATAAAAAGACACAGGCCAAGGGCGTGGATTTTGCAGACACCCTGCGGTCCCTAGCGGACTGCCTAAGCAATCTTGGGATCACTGGTGAGTGGAACAAAACTTCTGCTCCAATCCAATCCCTCACTGGTCCTGGGACGTCACTAGGGAAGCAGAGAACTGGCCTGACCAGGGGCACAAATTCCTTCTGGTCTGCACCAGCACCGGGTCACCTAGGGCATGCCATGGGCAGACACCCCCACAGTCCCTAGAGGACTGCCCATGTGATCTTAGGATCACTGGTGAGTGGAACACAACATTTGCTCTAATCCAATTGCACATAGGACCTGAGACAGCACCAGGGCAGCAGAGAACTGGCCTGACCAGGGACACAAGCACCTTCCAGTCTGCACCAGCACCAGGTCACCTAGGGCACAGATTCGGCGGACACCCCCACTGTCCCTAGCAGACTGCCCAAGCAATCTTCGGATCACTGGTGAGTGGAACACAACTTCTGCTCTAATCCAATCATGCACTAATCATGAGACAGCACGAGGGAAGCAGAGAACCAGTCTGACCAGGGGCACAAATCCCTTCTGGTCTGCACCAGCACCAGGTCACCTTGGGCACAGATTCCACGGACAACCCCACAGTCCCTAGAGGACTGCCCAAGCAATCTTAGGATCACTGGTGAGTGGAACACAACAGCTGCTCCAATCCAATAGTGACGGGCCTGTGACAGCAGGAACAAGAGCCTTTCCTGACCAGAGGCTCAAGTTCCTTTTAATCAGTTCAGGTTTACCTTGGTTTCAAACAGACCAGACAACTCCATGGTCCTCAAAGGAGACACCACTTCCACGCACTGTAACACACCCAAAATCTTAGGACAACAGGGTCCCAGGATAGCTGGGTCACACTAGTATTTAAGTATCTCAGAGGAGCTTGACTGCCAAGAACTCAGATACACCCAGAATCTCAGGTTCACAGGAGTCCACAATCAAAGAATCACAGACAAATCTGGACTACGTGAAGTCCTGAATCAGCTGGGAGTATAGGAAGGACAGGCTCCAATCAGATACATTGAGGGCAGCAAGTAGTAGAGATAATCAGACGGCAGGAGGCAAACATAAAAA
>NC_034595.1:44229470-44233041 GCF_900095145.1 Mus pahari | reverse complement strand
AGAATATTAAAAGCAGCAATGGAAAAAGGTCAAGTAACATACAAATTCAAGCCTATTAGAATTACTCCAGACTTTTCACCAGAGACTATGAAAGCCAGGAGNTCCTGGACAGATGTTATATAGACCCTAACAGAACACAAATGCCAGCCCAGGCTACTATACCCAGCAAAACTCTCAATTACCATAGATGGAGAAACCAACGTATTCCATGACAAAACCAAATTCATACAATATCTTTCAATGAATTCAGCCCTTCAAAGGATAAGAACGGAAAAACACCAGTACAAGGACAGAAACCAAATCCTAGATAAAACAAGAAAGTAATCTTTCAAGAAACCTAAAAAAAAAAAAGAGAGAGCCACAAAAACAGGATGCCAACTCTAACAACAAAAATGACAGGAAGCAACAATTACTTTTCCTTAATATCTCTTTATATCAATGGACTCAATTTCCCAATAAAAAGGCATAGACTAACAGATTGGCTCCACAAACAGGACCCAACATTATGCTGTTTACAGAAAACTCATCTTAGGTAAAGAGACAGACACTACCTCAGAGCAAAAGACTGGAAAACAATTTTTCAAGCAAACAGTCTGAAGAAACAAGCTCAGTAGCCATTCTAATATTGAATAAACTCGACTTCCAACCCAAAGTTATCAAAAAAGACAAGAAGNGGCACTTCATACACATCAAAGGTAAAATCTTCCAAGACGAACTCTCAATCCTGAAAATCTGTTCTCCAAATGCAAAGGCAGTCACATTCATTTAAGAAACTTTAGTAAAGATTAAAGCACATATTATTCCTCACACAATAATAGTGGGAGAATTCAACACCCCACTCTTATCAATGGACAGATCCTGGAAACAGAAACTAAACAGAGACACGTGGATACTAACAGAAGTTATCAAACAAATGGACTTAATAGATATCTACAGAACATTTTATCCTAAAACAAAAGGGTATACCTTCTTCTCAACACCTCATAGTACCTTCTCCAAAATTGGCCATATAATTGGTCATAAAACAGGTCTCANCAGATTCAAAAATATTGAAATTGTCCCATGCATCCTACCAGACCACCATGGTCTAAGGCTGATCTTCACTAACAACATAAATAATAAAATGCCAATATTCACTTGGAAAATGAACAACACTCTCCTCAATGATACCTTGGTCAAGGAAGAAATAAAAAAGAAATTAAAGACTTTTTAGAGTTTAATGAAAATGAATCCACAACATACCCAAACTTATGGGACACAATGAAAGCATTCCTGAGAGGAAAGCTCAAATCTCTGAATGCCTCCAAAAAGAAAATAGAGAGAGTATACACTAGCAGTTTGACAGCACTCCAAAAAGCTCTAGAACAAAAAGCAGCAAATTCACCCAAGAGGAGTAGATGGTAGGAAATAATCAAACTCAGGGCTGAAATCAACCAAGTGGGAAAAAAAGAACTATTCAAAAAATCAACCAAACCAGGAGCTGGTTCTTTTAGAAAATCAACAAAATAGATAAACACTTAGTCAGACTCACTAGAGGGCACAGGGCAGCATCCTAATTAACAAAATCTGAAATGAAAAGGGAAACATAACAAGAGATCCTGAGGAAATCCAAAGCATTATCAGATCATTCTACAAAAAGCTATACTCAACAAAACTGGAAACCATGAATGAAGTGGACAAATTTCTTGACAGATACTAGACACCAAAGTTAAATCAGGATCAGATTAATGACCTTAACAGTCCTAAAGAAATAGAAGCTGTCATTAATAGTCTCCCAACCAAAAAAAGCCCAGGATCAGATGGGTTTAGTGCAGAGTTCTATCAGACCTTCAAAGAAGACCTAATTCCAGTTTTTGTCAAACTATTCCACAAAATAGAAACAGAAGGTATTTTACCCAATTCATTCTATGAAGCCACAATTACTTCAATACCTAAACCACGTAAAGACACAACAATAGAGATCTTCAGACCAATTTTCCTTATGAATATTGATGCAAAAATACTCAATAAAATCCTCGCAAACCGAATCCAAGAACACATCAAATGGAACATCCCTCATGACCAAGTAGGCTTCATTCCAGGAATGCAGGGATGGTTTAATAATCAGAAATCCATCAATGTAATCCACTATATAAACAAACTCAAAGACAAAAACCATATGATCATCTTGTTAGATGCTGAGAAAGCATTTGACTAAATCCAATACCCATTCATGATAAAAGTCTTGGAAAGACTAGGAATTCAAGGCCCATACATAAACATAACAAAAGCAATCTACAGCAAACCAGTAGCCAACATCAAAGTAAATAGAGAGAAGCTGGAAGCAATCCCACTAAAATCAAGGACTAGACAAGGCTGCCCACTTTCTTCCGACCTATTCAATATAATACTTAAAGTCCTAGCCAGAGCAATTTGACAACAAAAGGAGATCAAGGGGATCCAAATTGAAAGGAAGAAATCAAAATATCATTATTTGCGGATGATATTATATGAAAGGAAGAAATCAAAATATCATTATTTTCAGATGATATTATAGTATACATAAGTGACCCTAAAAATTCTACCAGAGAACTCATAAACCTGATAAACAGCTTCAGTGCAGTAGCTGGATATAAAATTAACTCAAACAAATTAATGACCTTTGTCTACACAAAGGATAAACAAGATGAGAAAGAAATTAGAGAAACAACACCCTTCACAATAGACACAAAAAATATAAAATGTCTTGATGTGACTCTAAGGAAGTGAAAGATCTATATGATAAGCACTTCAAGTCTCTAAAGAAAAAAAAAATCAAAGAAGATCTCAGAAGCTGGAAAGATTTCTTATACTCATGGATTGGCAGGATCAACACTGTGAAAATGTCTATCTGGCCTAAAGCAATCTACAGATTCATTACAATCCCTATCAAAAATTCCAACTCAATTCTTCAATGAGTTAGAAAGGACAATTCTCAATTCATCTGGAATAACAAAAAAACTAGGATAGCAAAAATTCTTCTCAACGACATAATAATCTCTAGGGGAATCGCTATGCCTCACCTAAAACTGTACTACAGAGCAATTGTGATAAAAACTGCACGGTACTGATATACCGACAGACAGGTAGATCACTGGAATAGATTTGAAGACCCAGAAATGAATCCACACACCTACGGTCACTT
Source organism: Mus pahari (assembly GCF_900095145.1). Lineage (NCBI taxonomy): Eukaryota > Metazoa > Chordata > Mammalia > Rodentia > Muridae > Mus > Mus pahari. The sequence continues at coordinate 44,229,878 of NC_034595.1, read as the reverse complement.
GATCTTTGACAAGGGAGCTAAAACCATCTAGTGGAAAAAATACAGCATTTTCAACAAATGGTGCTGGCACAACTGGCTGTTATCATGTGTGAAGAATCAGAATTGATCCATTCTTATCGCCTTGTACTAAGGTCAAGTCTAAGTGGATCAAGGAACTCCACATAAAACCAGAGACACTGAAACTTATAGAGAACATGGGGAAAAGCCTCGAAAATATGGGCACAGGGGGAAAATTCCTGAATAGAACTGTAAAGGCTTGTGCTGTAAGATCGAGAATTGACAAATGGGACCTCATAATATTGTAAAGCTTATGTAAGGCAAAAGACACTGTCAATAAGACAAAAAGGCCACCAACAGATTAGGAAAGGGTCTTTCCGAATCCTAAATCAGATAGAGGACTAATATCCA
>NC_034595.1:44212401-44228328 GCF_900095145.1 Mus pahari | reverse complement strand
CTGCAACCCTATAGGTGGAACAACAATATGAACTAACCAGCACCCGCAGAGCTCGGGTCTCTAGCTGCATTTGTAGTAGAAGATGGCCTAGTCAGCCATCATTGGGAAGAGAGACCCCTTGGTCTTGCAAACTCTATAAGCCCCAGTACAGGGGAGCACCAGGGCCAAGAAGGGGGAGTGGNTGGGTAGGGGAGCGGGGGGGGGGAGTGTTTATAGGGGATTTGGGGGATAGCATTTAAAATGTAAATGGAGTAAATACCTAATAAAAATTGGGGGGAAAAGGGAAAAAATATTAAAAAAAAAAAAAAAAAAAAAAAAAAAAAAAAAAAAAAAAAAAAAAAAAAAAAAACAAGACCCAGGCCAACAGAATAAAAGCAAATCCAGGATCCATCATTTTGCTGCATACAAGAAACACATCTCAGCAATAAACACAGACATTTTCTCAGAGTAAAGAACTCAAAAAAAAAAAAAAGTTTTCCAAGCAAAGGGGTCCAATGAGCAAGCTGGAGTAACAATTTTAATATCTGATAAAATAGACATTTAAGCAAAAGTAATCAAAAGACACAAGAAAGTATAACATACTTATCAATGAAAAAATATACCAATATGATATCTCAATACTGAATTTCCATGCTTCAAAAAAGAGCACCAACAATTGTTAAAGAAACATGCTAAAGCTTAAATTGCATAATGAACTCCACAAATTATTAGTGGAATATGTCAGTTCCCCAGTCTGATCAATTTGCAGTTTGTCCTTCCCCAAAAGAGACTAAACAGAGAAATAATGAAACTAACAGACATTATGAATCAAATAGACCTAACAGTCTTTAAATATTTCACCCAAACACAAATAACATACCTTCTTCTCAGCACCTCACAGATCCTTCTCCAAAATTGATCATATAGTTGGTCATAAAACAAATTTCAACAGACACAGGAAAATTGAAATCTTCCTTGTATCTTCTGAGACACTGTGGGTTAAAGCAGTACTTCAACAACAACAGAAACACCAGAAAAACTACACATTCATGGAAATTAAACAACTCTCTTCTCAATGATTTCCAGGTGAGGGAAGATATAAGAAAGAAATTAAAGACTTTCTAGAATTCAATTTTAAATGAAGATAAAACATACCCCAAAACGTGGGACCTAATGAAAGCAGTGCTAAGAGGAAAGTTAATAGCACTAAGTGCCTCTATAAAGAAATTTGTATATGAACTAACCAGTATCCCCAGAGCTCCCAGGGATTAAAAAGTACACATAGTGAGACTTGTGGATCCATCTGCATATGTAGCAGAGGATGGTCTAGTTGGTCATCAATGGGAAGACTTCTCCTTGGTCCAGTAAAGACTTTATGCCCCAGTGTAGAGGAATGCCAGGGCTAGGAAGCAGGTGTGGGTGTCTTGATGAGCAGGGGGGAGGGGGAGTCTTGGAGGGGAAACCAGGAAAGGGAACAACATTTGAAATGTAAATAAAGTAACTATCTAATAAATAAAAAAGAAGTTTGTAAATTCTCATACCAGCAATTTAAAAGTACACCTGAAAGATCTAGAAAGAAAAAAAAAAAAAGAAGCAAGAATACCAAAGAGAAATAGAAGTCAAGAAATAATCAAAATCAGTTTTGAAATTAATTAGTTAGAAACAAATCAAACAATACAAAGAATCAAGGAAACCAAGAGCTCGTTCTTTGAAAAAAAAAAATCAACTCCTTCTTCTTCTTCTTCTTCTTCTTCTTCTTCTTCTTCTTCTTCTTCTTCTTCTTCTTCTTCTTCTTCTTCTTCTTCTTCTTCTCCAAATTCATGAGTTCAAAATATTTAAATTAACAACTATGCAAAATATAAGGATGCAATATGAATTATGAGGGGCTTCAAGAATCTATCTAAAGGAACAGAAGCAAATGAGCTTGCGACTTGGCAGCGAACAAGTCAGAAAGATACTAAGGAAGGAGATAAAGAGCTTTAGGGAGTGATGATTGCTGGAGATCCCATCCAGCTAAGATTTCAGTTGTACTTAAAAAAGGAGGCAGATTCCTATGTTCAGGGTAGGCCTGAAACAGAGCAAAGTCAGGTCCAGGTGTGGTAGAAAAGGTAATTTTAGGACTACTTTCCACTCAGCAAGTTTATAGTCTGTAATCAACTGAGGCATCCAGATCACTGAATACTTTTGCAAATTTAAAAGAAAATTTGTGCTTGCTATTTCCTAAGATTTAAGGGCAGAGGTCAGAGAATGTTGATTCATATTATAATCAAAAGGGAATCTGAAACAAATAACTGGATTGATATTTAAAACAAAAGGCTAGGCTTATGATCTACAAAAGATGAGCTATAGAGAGAATTTTTCAGACTAGCAGGAGAGAATGCTTGGAGAACTCTCTTTGAGCATGAGAGAGAGAGAGAGAGAGAGAGAGAGAGAGAGAGAGACAGACAGACAGACAGACAGACAGACAGACAGACAGACAGACAGACAGACAGACAGAAACAGACTGACACACAGAGACACAAACAGAGGCAGAAACTGGAAATCTGTCTCAAGCAGAATATAAACCACCAAATTGGCCCCACAATTGTTTCTCTGCTCCCAGGCACCCGTTCCTCAGAATGCCTATCTAAACCAAGGATGGTCCTTGGCATATTTTAGTGGACATATATGTCTGAACATCATCAGTTTTAATCTGTAAAGGCATCTATAAGATATCCATCTTCTGTAATAAATGTGCAATCTCAGAATCATACCCCCTCAGAACTTAAGTCAAAGCCCATCCAAATTTTGACCTATCAATTTTATGATGTATCAACATGTGTACATATGTCAATTCTTTAAACTCTACAAAATAGAATATATAATCCACTCTTTCGCATTTTACCTTAGTATCAATAAGCAGAATTTGGTTTATTAATTAGTATACTATATTGCTATGGGTTTCCATTATAAATCTGTGGATTTTTTTCTCATCTGGAACCCCCTTTTCTGCTGTTGTTGGTTCCAGATTCTCTAATCTCTGTTCTATGGTCTATAATCTAGTATCTAATTTCTCATGCTCTTTCTTTAAGTTTGTTTTATTTTCATTTATTTTAAAATTTTATATAAAATTATAATAATTACTTTATGGTTGCAAGTATATCAAGATTCTTCATAATCTAGATGGTCTGTGGCATCATGTCACCCTTTTTAAAGGGAGCAGCAGTTTGTCTGGTATGCCCTTGACCCTCAGGACAGGTGTCCTGGGAAGTGTTGAGGGTGGATGCAGTACATTGAGAAAGCATAGTCTAAGAGAGGCTATATTGCAGCCTCAGCTCCAACCCCTGTGGGTTTTGTGGAATGAGAGCAGATTCTCTTCATAAAGTGTGCCTCTGATGACTAGAAACTCTTTTTCCCTGGATTATGTCTAATAAAATATTTGGGTTTTAACATTTCTATATTAACTTTTTAAAACATTTTAACATTATTTGTGAGATCTCTTAAAAAAGAAGATCTTCGCCAGGCAGTGGTGGCGCATGCCTTTAATCCCAGCTCTTGGGAGGGAGAGGCAGGCGGANTTCTGAGTTTGAAGCTAGCCTGGTCTACAGAGTGAGTTCCATGACAGCCAGGGCTGTACAGAGAAACCCTGTCTCTAAAAACCAACCAATCAAACAAACAAACATACAAACAACAAAGAAGCTCTTCATTGGGGCATCGGGAGATAATGCAGTTTGAAGATACTAAGAAAAATTGAACTAACTTTGAAATAGAAGGTCAGAATGAGTATTTTCTAGTCCTCTTAGATGTATTTCTATAGCTTTTGTTTCCCAATGTCATCTGGTTTTTTTTTGGATTGTTTTCTTCCTTTTGTAGAAATGGGTTGAAATCACAGTCAATGTATACAAAACGCAAATAAATATGCTCACCTAGATACAGGGCAATGTATTTAGAAACAGCATAAGTTCAATAGTTATAAGATAAAAAAATTCATATATACATAAATATTTGTATGTATGTATAAGGTTTCCTATTATGAACAACTAGGTATTAATTACTATAAATTCTGTATTTTACAGCCAACATTTAGAACAAAGTTGAAGTTTATGTGTTAAAACATGAAAATAGGAATTTAGGTGACATTTTCTCATATATGCTGAATAGTTACATCATTGAAAAATATGCATTATCTGAACTCTACAGAAATGTGGGCCATTCATAAGTTGTGCTTTAGGGTTTATGTTGACTGTCCAGTAGTATAACCTGATGTTAAGAGACTTTTTCTCCTGTTATTGACCATAAGAAGGAAATGTCCCATCGTGAAGATAGAATTTTAAAACTGCTATTTCAAAACATTGCTTTGAAGACAAATTCTAGCTTTTAAATTTTTTGGCTTAATAATTGCTTAGTTTGGCTTGATCTCTTGTTTGCAATTATAGTAAGTGCTTTCTCTTAACAAAATACCTGGACGTTTGAGGACAAGTAAGATGGCTGCCAAACCAGAGGGCCTAGGTTACATCTCATTAATATTTATCTATTTATTTATATAAAACAAAGAACAAGATGTATTTTGGATCATTTCTCCATTTAATCTTTTAGCATAATATATTAGTATTTGAGAAAATACTGGAAAATTACTTTGGATGGGTTATATTCTAGTGAGATTAACATTTATTTTAAAATGCTTTTGGTTTCTGTACTGGAAACATAGCTTATTCCCTTTGGAAAGTGATTTCAGTTGTGGAACTTATTGTCAGGTTGGAAATGTGTCTGATAGACAGAAAAGACGGGCAAAACTTAGAAAGCAAGAAAAGCATTTCTTAAAACACTCTTCATCAATCCTTGCTGAGAATAGCAATTCTAGTACAAGGGAAGTGAGTCTGGAATGGAGTTGACAAATATATAATGGCTCCTCAGTTGTCACCATTCCATTTCACAGACCCCAAAATCAGGCTTATTTTTGAGAATGAATCACTTGAAAGAAGGCCATCACCTAACACACTTAAATTTACCATTTTCAGCAAGGAAAGAAGCACGGACCATGATGTCAAACCTAACACTCTAACTTAAAGTAAACTTACCTTCAAATTACACCCATATGTTTAAAATTTGAAAGAGGTTTTGTTTTCTTTAATTTTGTTTTTGGTTTGTTTGCTTTTAATGAAACTGGTAACACTAAATATATATTTATTCAGAGAACAATTTTTAACATTGCTTTTAGTAAAACACTCCCAAAGCTGTGTCCTATTCACCTGTTTCCCATCACATTGCCCAATGGTAGAGAAAGAAATGCCTAGCACCTCTGGTACTAACCTTGTCTAGAAGAAACAGAAATATAAATACAGGAAGTATTTCATGTACTCTGTGACCTTCATATTTTCTCTGTGGTCCCTCAGATGTGCCCTCGTGGGTAAACTTTTCTCCTATTACTGAAACTGACTAATTATAAATCAGGTTATGATGTAGAATAAACTAGACATAGGCCATGGTAACGGTAGACCATTTGAATATGTTAACTATAGTATAGTTGAAAGAGTCAAGGATTATGTGAATATAGCTAAAGTATCTTTAAGCTTTTATATGTAAAAGGCCTTTAAGACCTTGGAATTGTGTCCCCTTTCCTCAGGGCTGAGACCACATCTGTTTCATTCTGAGTAAGGTAACATAGATCCAGAAAAGACAAATATGGTTTCTCTCATGTATGGATAGTAGCATTGACTCTTTCTATATGTGTTTTTATTTGTGTGTATGTTTGAACACTGATATGTATATATGTATATGTATGTATATATGTGTGTGTGTGTGTGTGTGTGTGTATGCACTACCATGAAGATACATGGTCATTCACATTCATTTCTGCTTTATTCACTGCACATGCACACACACACACACACACACACACACACACACACACACACACACAAAGTTAAACAGAGTTATCCAATAGCAAGTTAACAATTCCCCTATTACAAACCCAAAGTTAACAGATAAAAATCTCAACACCATATATAAGATATTTTGGGGAGTTTTGAGTCAGAGAGTATATAGTCTCTCCAAACTATAAAGACAATTTCAATTGTTTTTGATTAGCCTCCAGAATTTTTTGGTGAGACCATATCAGTGAAGATACCATATTCTCGAATCATGGAATGCCATAAAATTAAGCTGTTATGAATCTAAAAGATTTATTTTATTTGGATTGCTCTTTTAGGGCTGTAACATGTGATGACAACTACTAGAGAAGAAAAGTCATCATCAAGAGTACCCAGCTACAAATTCTTTGATGTACAGTAATGATCAGCCTGGATAGACATGCTTATTTGTCCAATAGTAGCACCAACATCATGGAAGTGACCATCTACTTTCTTTTCTGAATTGGGAAAGAACCAGGTTGGTGGAATGGAATATATAAAAAAGTGATTAAAAAAGTTTTCCTACATTATTTTGAAATGGAATCAAGTTTGTTGACTGTTAAAACTCACTGTTGAAACTCAACATTTGTGATGAATTACTAAAGAGATTCGTATGTCTTAAGGAAAATATGACTTATTTTCCTTGTATAGCTTTGAAAGAAGATTCTAGAGGACAACACAGATAAAAATACTTTTCTTTTGATTAATGATTTTTTTTTTGCGTTTTCTGTCTCCCTTCCTTCTGTTTCTCCTACCCTTTATTAATATTTGAGAAAATTTATTACTTCTTTATTGTATTTCACTCCCTCCAACCTAATTCTTTACAAATTCACACCCCATTCTTTACATGTCCAGTTTTGCATCATGTTGTCATCGTACTATCCTAATATTTTTGATGTGTAATTTCTACTGGAGAGTGGTCTGTTAAAAATTGCCTTCCTTTCCCAACGGGTAACAAAGATATCTCTAGAGCTTGGAGTGGATTATGCTTGCAATTCCCCTTGCCTTCCTGTGATCTTATCCAGTTTTGGCTTCCACACATTTTGAATATGTTTTCACCATGTATACGTACATATGCTCATATTACCTGCTGTGTCTTCAAGATGTTTTCTTGTATTCATGCACCAATGACCTAAGGCTCTTAGATATTTTTGTATGATTTGAGTCTTGAGACACGGTTTTTGGTTGGTATGTTCCCTTTATGACTAAGCATTTTGAACATTTGTATTCTCTGTAGAGAAAGCAGGGTAGAGAAAGTGCAGGGTAGATTAAAAGAAATAGTCAATGTTCCAAGATCCAAAAATATAGTAGGACACTTAGGTCATTGGGAAAGAGTTAGAGACAACAGAATTAAAATTCAATTCTTTTTTTTTTTTTTTTTTTTTGAAAAGCAATCGTTTATTAGAACCAATACAAGAGTATGAAAAGAGGGAAAAGAGGGTGGAAGGGGGAGAGGATGATGTCTGAATTGGATGTCAGTTGTAGAATGACATAATGTTTGTTTTTTTTTTCAAAACATTTACACTTAAAATGCAAACATACGTGTAGATAGATAGATAGACCACTTATCCTTTAAAGAAAGCAAAAGCAGACAAGTTTAGCTGAAATAGAACCAAGAAACACAACCCAAAACTCCCCCACAAACCAAAAAAGACCACAGAGAATTCACTGTCTCATTTCCATTTAGACACCTGGCTACAAGGTATGACCTGCTTCCTACTCAGAACAGTACAGTGCTGAGAAAAACCCAGGGTTCTCTGAAAGCCCCTTCCGTGGGAATGTGGGAACACGGCCAGCAGGCAGGGGTAAGGCAACTGCTGGCTACTACTTGGCAGGACATGGGACTGCTCCTTTCCCATCCTCCAGAGAACCCCCTAGGACCCCCGTTAGGAGTACTGGAGTGTATCTACAGGGAGCTAGGACCTTGTGCTTTTTCATGGGTACCAATAGAAGGTCAAACAGGGAAAAAGGAAACCTATCATGAAGAGTTTGGGAATGCCTTAGCCCCTACACTGAGACAGAGCGAGAAAGGCTCTTAAACCCTCAGGTGGGCAAACAAGTGTCAAGATGTCTTCAATGGGTCAGCCAGTAGACACTGAAAAGAGATGACAGATTCCACACACAGTGAACTGAAAGAAGCCTTGAGGACCAATGCTCAATTCTGAAATGCTATACCTATTTCTAGAAAAAAAAAAAATCTAATGTATCTCTTTTTGGTAGGGGAAGGGAGTGTTATGCTGCTTAAACCATCTGGCTTCTATGAGAGAGCAGAGGCATAGGAGCATGAAGGGTTCAGTGGACTACCTGTCCTAGGATCAGTCTGGAAAATGAAAGCAACAATATCGATCCACACTATCACGACAATCAGCAAAAGTCATCCATGAGACTAGGACTTTAACTTCCAATCTGCAGAGAAAGACATACTGTAGGCTTTCTGTATCTGTGGTACATAGGGTCTGCTATGATTAATCAAATTGTTAAAAATAAACTCAAAATAACAAAACAATATAAAAACAGTACTCTATTAGTAAAACTTTCAATTATATTTTGGCATTTTATTTTTAGGTATGTATTACTGAAATTATTTTATGTTTTTTCTGTATTGTCAAACTTTAATTATGTATGTTTGTGCGAGCAAGTGAATGGGCAAGTGACTGAATATTTGAAGAGGGTATTGGATTCCCCTAGAATTGGAAACAATGAGTTGTGAGCTGCCCAACGTGGGTACTCAGAACAAAAATCAATTCCTTTGTAGGAGCAACAAGTACTTATGACTGGTCCGTACTTTAGCTCCTAAATATACATTCTTGACTAAACACTATGTAATATATGGAGAGTGATAAAAGTGATAAAAGTGATATATTTTTTTTTAATTTTGCAGAACTGATAGTCATCTAGGCAAATACATATGAATACTAAAGTAAACATAATGGCAATAGTTTACATAAGACCAGTACACAGAAAAATGTGAGGAAATGTGAGGTCACTCATGTGTAGGTTTTGAGCAGAGAAAATAACTAATAACAACTCATGCAAGTACAGGAGGATCTAATTAAACATAGATGCTTACACATACACACACACACACACACACACACACACACACACACAAATGACGTGAAAATAGGAGGAGAGTTCACATAAGAAGTATTTTGTGGTACATGGAAGGGAATAGAAGAATACAATGAAGGGAGAAAATGTGTATATTTGTGTGTGTGCACATGTGTGTGTGTGTGTTAATAACATGTAATAACTTTTATAAATTAGTGAGAAATAAGGTTAAAAGAAAACCTGCAAATAAGCATCAAACAGAAATAAAGTGAAGAAAATGAACATTTCATTTGCCAAAGAATCCATCAAAATTGATCATTACCCTTTCCATTTACCTAGTTTAAAATCTTTAAGAATCTTCGCTCACAAATGTGCTTCAATTCTTCTAAATGAACATCACTGAAACAGGAGTCATCAGCCTTTATAGCTATCAGCTCTAGTCACTGAATTGTTAAAATAGCCAGATGATGAAAGTCTCGCTATAGGCAATGCAGGAAATATTTAGTGTAGTCTGGGTTAAGGTAATGATTGTTATAATGATTGGAAAAGCTCCAAAATGAGATTCACTGTCTAGCCAGAGAACAGACACAAGAAAACGAGAAAGAGAGAGAGCAGGAGCTCTCATTCATATAGATGGACTGGTTCTAGTTTGTTTTAAGTTGATGTGCAAAACAGAGTGAAAGCACCTTTTAACAGAAAATGTTTATTTCATCTTCAAATTATAGTATATCACTGAAAGAAGACAAGATAATAACTCAAGGCCAGAGCTCAATGTGGAAAGTGAAGCAAAGGACATGTAGGAGAAGATTGTTGCTTCTTGGGAATCTTGCTCAGGTACCTTTCTGTAAAACCCGGGACTCATAGCCAAGGATGGCATGACCCACACAATAGGTTTGTTTACACTACATCAATCATTAATCAAAAAATGCCCCACAAATGTACCCACAGATCTTCCATTCCTCAATTAAATTTCTCTTTTCTATCTAACTCTTGTTTGAGTCAAATTGAAAAAAAAATTATCCAAAACAACATGGAAATGCAAAGGGAGAGGGAAGAAGGAGAAATGAATACAACTACCATAAGGGAACACATAAGCATGTGAGGGGTTCAGGAATCTTTTAGTGAATATGTAAAGAGCAGATGAAGTGCTAAGTAAATGTGTATTGTTGATATGGCCATGGACCAATGTCTAATACCTATTGGTATATCCAAGTGTTCTCCATTTGGAATAGGCTCAGAAAAATGACAAAACCTCCCTCTGTTTGAGTGCAAATAAATACAATGTGTTCAGAAACTATAAACTGCAGTTTCTCCCTCCCAGATACTTACAGTCTGACTGTTTGCATGCATGAAGTTCCTACTGGGTCTAGCTAACACTTACTCTATGCTCTACATAATACACAAGTTAAGACTATGTTCACTACACTAGTTGGTATTTCTCTATCAGAGTGTGTTGGGCCATGTGATCTTAACATTTCTGGGCATGGGTCTGTCTTAACTTCATTACTTTCTGAATCTATTGAAATCAGGAACACAAGCTGCACAGGTCATGGTGATATTATATTTATTGAAACACATATTATATGTATGTACACACACACACATACACACACACATATATACACACAGTTTAAAGACAGTTATGCAACAAAGGTTTAAATGCTGCTTCCAAGAACTATATTCTACTTAGGATGAATTTCAGTTAAAAAAAAAAAAAAAAAAGCAGGGCTGGTGAGATGGCTCAGTGGGTAAGAGCACCCGACTGCTCTTCCGAAGGTCTGGAGTTCAAATCCCAGCAACCACATGGTGGCTCATAACCATCCGTAACAAGATCTGACTCCCTTTCTGGAGTGTCTGAAGACAGCTACAGTGTACTTACATAAATAAAGTCTTTTTAAAAAAAAAAAAAAAAAAAAAAAAAGCAGAGGAAATGTCCTTTCTAGTTGCTGGTAAGGATTTTCCTTGATTTCCTGTGAGAAGTTGAAGTTAAACCCTATTACCCTCTTAGCCATACACTTAAGTCATACAACTTAGATGAGTTGGCTATTGTGTGGTGGCCTTCTTCTTGAAAACTGGATCTGACAGTATGTAGAGTTTCTGTTTAAGCTGCCAAAGGAGTAAAGCAACTAGTAGTATCCTACAAAACAACATGTTGCAGAGGTGATATTTTTAATCTTATGAGTAACAGGCAGCTCTGTATTTAGACCTAATATTTCCGCAGTGGGAAGGAATTTGTGCCTCGTACTGCAAACTGAGCCAACATAGGAACATGGTTGGAGAGAGGTGAGATAGTGTCAATAGCATATGACAGGAATGATACACACATGGAAGATCAACAGTATCTTTGCCTAAAGAAGGCCTGCATATTAACAAAAGCCCTTAACATATTGACGTGAATGGGGAAATTTCTAAAGATTCCACCTAGGTTAGAAGATACAGAAAATAATAGGAACTGAGGGAAGGAGAATCAGTTCTTTTCCCAACCAAGGAGGAGCCTGATTATTGAATTGCGAGTGTTCAGCATGAAATATACAAATACCATCATGTATTTAAGAGTGACATCATTTGGACCCACTAATATACATGTACATATACATGTGCATACACAGACACACACACACACACACACTATCTATCTATCTATCTATCTATCTATCTATCTATCTATCTATCTATCTATCTATCTATCATCTATCCATCCATCCATCCTCCGTCCGTCCGTCCATCCATCTATCTATCTATCTATCTATCTATCTATCTATCTATCTATCTATCTATCTATCTATCTATTACACACTCATGTATGCAGGTTTATGCAATAAATAGAAAAGGCAGGAATTGAAGATGGTAAAGAAGAAGTTGTGGTGGGGAGAAGATAGAAAAATTAAGTGATAATACTACTTGTGTATGATATTTTTAAAGAAAATTAAATTAAAAGATAAAATGAGACATTTTCATGTAGGTAGAGTGAGTAACTCCATCTCTCAAGGAAGTTTTACATTTTTTCACTTCTTTTTTGTGAAAATGCTACTCTCAAATCTGCAAGTGCTTGTGGATATGAGCACGGGGTCCCTAATGGAGGAGTTAGAGAAAGGACTGGAGTAGATGAAGGGGTTTGCAAACCCAGAGGAAGAACAGCAATATCACCCAACCAGACTCCCAGAACTCCCAGGGATTAAACCATCCACCAATGAGTACACATGGAGGGATCCATGGCTCCAGAGGAGGGCTTTGTCAGGCATCAATGGGAAGAGAGGCCCTTGGCCTTGGTCCTTTGAAGGCTCCATGTCCTAGTGTAGGGGAATGCCAGGGCAGGGATGCTGAAGTGGGTGGGTGGGTGGGGAAACACCCTCACAGAAGCGGGAGGAGGGGATATGGGATAGGGAGTTTCCAGAGGGGGAGCGAACAGGGAAAGGGAATAACACTTGAAATGTAAATAAAGAAAATATCTAATAAATAAAAGAAATATGTCACAAAATAACTTTAATTACAAAATGTTTTGTAGCCAATAATACTTCAGAATCTTGTCAATGATTACCAGAAATGTATTACATTTAGCAATGATAAAGATATTTCAAGATAGTAATAAAGAAAACAATAGAGTTATGACAATTGTTTCAACAACTATGTTGAAATGCTGATCTGATTTAGAACTCACTTCAAATCTATGGGAGTTATCTTGTCCCATGACTTTAAATGACCTATATGTAATATCTTGGAAGGGGCAAATATTTACTTATCTCCACCTCGACCTCTACGCTAGAGGAATCTAAACTAGGACATTCAATGTTTCAAATTATTTTAGTAAAAGATAAATAAAACCTCTTTAAGAATCCAGGTACTGTGTAAATATTTTACTTCTACCAGGTTCTATACACTTACATCAAAGGTAGCAAAATGCTGATAGTTTTGTGTCTAATATCCCTACAACAATTCTGTCAAATAATTTAAAAAATATGAAGAATTCACTACACAGAGAGGGGACCCATGTTGACATTTACATGATTCCAAACTGGTGTTTCTGGAATTTTCATCCTAATGTTTTTATTTAAATATTTTTAGGCACAATAATAAATCAGGATAGCTCATTATAGATGAATTAGACAATTAATGAGCCTTACAGTCATGGGACACAGAGGCCAATGAGACAGATGAACAAATCACACAGAATGAAAGTCAGTAAGAAACAAAAGACATAATAATAATAATAATAATAATAATAATAATAATAACAATAATAACAATAATAATAAAAAGACTGCTTAGGACAAGTTGCCAATACTTTGTACAGGACATTCATAGATATAGGCATATAAAATGTATCATACACAAGTAATTATTATATTGGTTTTTTAACTTTTATATTGTTTCTGAATATTAAGATAAGTTTTTTCTTAATTATTCCACAATGATCTCTAAATTTATCCCTTCCCGACAAATAATCTTACTGGTTGCCCCTGCCCTAGGTTTTAGCAACTTAAGGAAGACAGTTATCATCCATACCATTACCAGTAGCCACTCTCATTCTGTGCCCATCAGCTGCTTTCTCAGAACTCAGCTTTCAGATTCCATCCTAAGTTTGAAACTTCTTTGTGCCTTTACTCACATATGTCTGATGTCTTTATGCTGAATAAAATTTTCCTTTGAATTTTCATTTTATATTTATTCACATAGAAAAACATGCTTATTTGGCTCCTTTTAAAATGGCCTCTGAGATACTTTAACTAGTTTAACTGTATAGCCAAGAACTCTAATATATGCATGTATATAATCATTTCAGTAATACAGTACCAGGATTTTACATAATTTTACATTCCTAGGTGTATATCAATAAATTAGCAACATAAATTTAAACAGTTTATTTAGCACACTGTATTTTCTCAAGATATAACTTATAGAAAATAAATACCTACTAAGCGGGTACATAGATGGATGATGCACTATGCTACATACTTTCAATAATTCTCTATAAAATAGAACATATTCGTTAATGTGGAACATGAAATCTTCTCTTATTTCTTGTCAGTTCATTATATGAAGTAGGTATATTAATGGTTTCCAAACTCAGGTGAACCTTAGATTTAGATTCACACGCCCAAATACTCAGTCATTATCAATGCCAATTTGTTTGTACATTACTCTTTATTTATTAACCTCCAAATGTTTACACTGGTATAGTATTAAAGAGTAAACATACAAAGTAAATCTTCTCAAAGTTATATTTTTCTCAGATTGTTTTCTTTTTTGTACCTCCTTCTGCTCACTTCTTCCTCATGTCCCCTTCCCCTGTAGCCTTGCTACCAATAATAAAGAGAGAAGGATTCACTTGGATCACAGATCAATTTTGATTGAAGTTTTCAATGAAATAAGTATACATTTATATTTCAAGGACATTATATATATGCTACATACACACAAACAAACACATACACATAACACAAATCACAAATAACTTTTCATTAAAATGAGTTTTTAGGACATAACTGGAACATCAGTGTTATTCTCTATAACTTTTTAAAAATTATTTTATTAGATATTTTCTTCATTTACATTTCAAATGCTATCCCGAATGTCCCCTATACCCTCCCTCCGCCCTGCTCCCCTACCTACTCACTCCCACTTCTTGGCCCTGGTATTTCCCTGTATGGCATATAAAGTTTGCAAGACCAAGGGGTTTAACCCAATAACTATTAAGTAGATTTTCTGGAAATACCTCAGAAGAATCACTTTAATTGTATATGATAAAAATTTGTTGCCAATGTGGTAATAAAAGTTATTAAGAGTAAGAGTTATTAAGAGTAAATATTAAGTAATTACCAGTAAATGAAATTAGGGCGCATCCCTCTTAAAATGTATTTTAATTATGGGGAGTGGTGGATGCACATTTTGATTTGTGTATACAGGAGTCCATGTGCCCACAAAGTCCAGAAGAGCATTGTCACCTTCCCTAGAGCTAGAGTTACAGACACTTGTGATATACACTGTGTGAATGCAGGGAATAAAACCCAGGCACTCTGTAAGAGCAGCAAACTCTTTCAACTATTGGGCCATCTCTCTAGTTCTCTGCTAGAAATCTCACTGTAAACTTTCTGCTCTGCGGAGCAGGAATTAAAGTGTAATCAACACTAAACAACTTTGACAATATGAAGATGACTCAGCAAATAATTACCTACATTTTACTATTGTTACTGTTGTAGGGGCAACACAAGAAATAAGGAGGAATGGCTATGTGTATTCTAAACAGTTTTGCATTCAACCCCACATGAGAAGTTTTTGATTAATAAATACAAAAATTTCTCAGATTCCTAAATTACATGCTAAGCTTTTTAATAATATAAGAATAGCATATTTAACAAGGGTCACATGAAATTATGGGATTCTTTTGTCTTCAGTTGATACCTTTGTCTAACAGTTCTTGCTGACTCTATTTAGAATAAAAGTTCTAAAAACACTGGCAAATCTAAATCTCACAAACATCTCATTCCAACAAAGCATATATCCTCTTTTTCTCTAAGCTATGAAACAGTTCAGTGATTCAGATCATGTTCTTATCATTAATAGAGGGAATTGCTTTGGCATATAGCTAAAAAAAAATTAAGACAAAAAAGTCTTTTCAAGTCATGCTTTTCTCTGGAGTGATTTAATACTTAGTCACAATATGACAGGTCCTTGAGTTTTTCATGTGGGAAAAAAAGTCTCATTCTGAGCACAAAAAATTACAGATTTCATTTTTAAAAAAGAATGAAACCTCTGAAAACATATCAATATCATTATACTTCCAGAAATTATGATGGCAGGATGTATACAAATTATATAAATTACAGTGATGGCTAGATAAATATAGTTAACTATGTTTAATAGAAAATCTACATCTGGGTTCTTTCCAGCTTCTGGCTATTATAAATAAAGCTGCTATGAACATAGTGGGGCATGTGTCCTTATTACCAGTTGGAAGATCTTCTGGGTATATGCCCAGAAGAGGTATTGTTGGGTCCTCCGGCAGTACTAT
>NC_034595.1:44204943-44211702 GCF_900095145.1 Mus pahari | reverse complement strand
GTGGGGAGTGGGTGGGTAGGGGAGCAGGGGCGGGGGGGGGGGTATATCGAGCTTTCGGGATAGCATTTGTAATATAAATAAAGAAAATAATAAAAAGAAAAGAAAAGAAAATCTACATCTACATCAAAGGTAAACAATGTTTAAGCACTGTTTCATACAAAATATGATGAGGGAAATTTCATGTCTAAGACAAAAATGTGAGACTAACAACCAGAAAATCCCAGAAAGGGCAGCTATTTTGAGACTAACAAGAGACGTTTTTAACTGAATCAGTAGTGGATAAATCCAGGTAAATCTTCATAAAATGGCAGACACCTAACTTAAATAGAGTTTCCAAAATCATAAAATGCTTGCTCTCTGCCTGATGAAGCAGGTAATGCTGGTTTGATTTAGCTGTTCAATTCTAAGCATAGCCATAGATTTCAGCATGGATTTCAATAGAATATTTTAAGTCATTTTGCTCATATTGTTTCAGATTTGTCCATCTTTTACAGCTGTCCCTTGTGTGGAATTTCTTGAGCCACTGAAGCTAAGAATTCCTGTTGAAATCTGTAGTGAGAGATTATTGTCATTATTTCTGAAATTCCTGCAATGAAGAAAATGTTCTTATGGGAAGGTCACAGAAACTTCTCTAAGGACTTTTTTTATTTTCATGTGAATATGAAGTAGGAAGGGCCCCCTTGCTCTTTTTATTTAGCTATGCAGAGGTTATCTCTCCCTGCTGACCTGACACAGACCCAGCCAACACCATCCATAATGAAAATCAATGCCACCAAGTCACTAAACAAGTACTCTGTCTTTAAAATGCACAGGTCTTCAAAAACAAGGATTTGGAGACTGATTGATTTGCCTTTTTTTCTAGGAGATTGCACTAGTTGCATTATTTAAGAAGTCCTGTGTCCTCGAACACTAAAACAGGATTAGAGTTTGGAGAATCATGGACCCCCATGAAAGGCAGTTTGTGACACAGCAAAAGGCAGCTAAATGTTCTGCTCTGTATCTATAATATTCAGGAAATTGTGCTTCAATTGGAAGATCACCCGTTCTTGGAAATGTATCTGTATGCATGATTCTATCAGAATAATGAGTTTTTACCCTGTTTTTTTAAACAATTGTGTCTACACTACTTCCCGACCATGTTTAAAATTACCACAATGTTAATAATATATGTATATTCATATCCACTCTTTCACTTATTTCATTTGAAGAGTACAGACAAGTATTTTAAATCATTAATCTATTGCTTTCAATTCTTAACTCTTACATAATTATTTGATTAGTTACATTAATGTTCAGAAAAAATGCCCAAAGCTCTGTTTTTTCTTTCTGCAAAAAACATTTATATTAGTGAAATTATTTTGTCAGAAAAATACATATGTGGCATAAACCTGACAGGACGAATTTCTATGAAAACAGAGTTCAAGAAACAGATCTCAAAGGAGTCACTGGCAAAAACTTCTACATGTAGTGAGGGAAGGAGCCGCAGGAGAAAGACAGAGTGATTTTAGAGGTAAATCAGCATGGCTGCATTGGTGAAATGCTGGTATCAGACAGAGCCTGCTCCTCATATACAGATAACGTTATTGGAAAATGCAGGAATATTTTTCCAGGTTTCTAAATATCAAACTGAATGATATATTTCCCTTATATTTCTTAATATAAATTTAATTGTATTGCAGCTGATTCTTGCCCTATGAATTAATTCACATTCTGAAATTGTATTTTACAGTGAATAAATAAGTTCAGAATAAAGGATCACTCTTGGTTGCCTAGGACGGAACAGGTATTTATATCATCTTTGTTTTCAACATGCATGTGTGGAAAAGGCAAAGATAACGTACTTAGAGTCTTGCCTCTATACTCACACCTCAAATAAATTGTTGGAAAGTTGGCAATAGCTTGTCTTTAAGAATCTTCAGTTTTAGAAAGAATCTTTCAATTTTAGTTAGCACTTTGAAATATTTTCCTGATTCCCGATGCTATGAAAGATTTCTAAGTGTATACAAGGTATCTTGTCAAACTAGGAAATCGATCACTGACATTTTTGATACTTGTTCAGAAAAAAAATATTAAACATATAATACCATTTATATCACTCTTAAAGCAGCCTATTGTTATTGGTGATTATATATAATCTGATTATTCTAACTAATATATGAGCATATTTACTGTTAAAATTAACTTAAGGTCACCTACTCCTTAAGTAGCAAATTCTACAAGTACATGTGTCATGACTCTTTGATGTTAATTTATATTAGCTATGTCACCTCTGAATTTCAAACACTTGAGGAAAAATAAAATTAAAAAACCCAAACCATTTACTTGGTTACTTCTCTGAGTCTTGTTGATCCCAGCAGAGCATTAGAAGGAATGAATATCCAGTAAGACAAGCTAACCAATGGGAGTGGGGGAAATCTTCTCTACAAAGATGCATAATTGAGGGTTGCTAGTGTTTCATCCCCACCACTCCTGTCTGGAACTGAAAACAAGAACTGTCTGCATAATGTGTTTCATCTTGTAGTTATAGATTAGACTGTACAAATGTCACATTCTCATGTAAGATAAAGATAAGTGGTCATGGAAGACTGACATATGTTCTTTGTTAGTGGCAGCTGATGCCAGACTTTGGGTTCACAATAGATTTTTGATTATTCACTTATTTTGACTGCCTGGGCAATGGCTTCTAAAGATCAAAAAAGCACATGGTGGTTTATAATATTTGAGGTACTTTTAACAGTAATTACTTAAATGAATCCTTGTGAAAATTATTTGTAGACTGAGGACTTGATATTACTTTGGAGACAAAGATGCAAGTAAGCTTCTCTAACCTTGATTCCTAAAATCTTCTAATGGTTCTCTAACTCTTTGCTGTTCTTTCAAAATTCTTTCTCTGTAGATAATACTCATTTCTAGGAGCTAAATCTCTTGTTGCATAGATCATGAGAAATGTTAATTTAATAACATTCTACCTATGTCCTTATTATGTATTTGTGCAATTAAGCATTAACTGATCAAAAATACTTCTAGATATAAATCTATTCTAAAGTCTGTAATATACCTTTGTTCTAGATTGCTTTACCCCAAGTGACCATATCTAATATTAATGAAAATAAAACATAGTGAGAATGTGTGTTTGTTAGATCCCGTATCTTGGAGTTATAGTCAAAAGAATTTTTGTCTAAGTTTTCCCCAGAATAATGTATGACATTCTAATATTTCAGGATTACATACTGAATTGAATAAATATTTTAAAAACTTTTAAGAACAACTTTAACTTATGAATTTCTGTGCTCAGTTAACTGATGTCTGGTTCTTCCAGTGGTATTTTATGTACTTCCAGATCCAATGTACTTTTATGTACACTAGACTTAATATAAATTCTTGGGCCTACTACACAATTCAACATAGAGTAGATAAAAGTTTAATGTGTGAATATATAAATAAATAAATCTTAACTTTTAAGTGTTTTTTAAGAACATGTAATTGGATTATTTAAAATTAAAATAAAAGAAAATAAGGAGAAAGTGTTAGTGTTGTCAAGAAATTTCTTTGTGACTTTATAAGGATAAATTCCTACTTCAGGAATGAAAACTGTAGTATTTATGTAGTATCTAACATATTTGCTTTTTAATGTTTATCACAAACAAATCACTTAATAGATTTTGAAAAGTATTAATTCAATGTATTAAATTTTATTTTCTCTCATTTTTTTTTTTACTTCTTTTCTGTGTTTGTGTATTTGTTGTATGTGTTTGGTGTGTGTATGTGTGTGTATGTCTGTGTGTGTCGTGCACATACCTTTTGTGTGATATGTATGGTTTATGTGCTCTGTGTTGTATTTTGTGTGTGGGTAATGAGCACATCGTGCATGGTATGGGTGTTTATGTATACTCTATGGCATGTTGTATGTGGTATATGTAGTGAATTTGTAGTATATGGTAAATTTGTGCTATGTACATTATGTGTCATGTTTTAATTGGATGTATGTATCATGTGTGTTGTGTTTATGGTGTGTGCTTGTGGCTGTGCGAAGTAGTGAGTGTAATATATATAGAGAGAGTATGTTTTGTGTGTCTGTAGGATGTGGAGAATGTTAAGAGTTATTGTTATGTTTGCCTGTGTGATCATATATGGAAACAGAAAGTTGATATCCACTATTACTGTTTTATTCATTAATACTTAATCTATGTTTATAGTCCAGAATTTATGCCCCTCCTGATCCACCATCTGATTGTTCCACATCCCTTGCCTCCTCCCCGCCCCACTTGTCTTCATGAGGATGTCCCTACCCTCCATGACCTACTCAACCAGACCTCCATTCCCCATAGGGACTTCCAGTCTCTTGAGGGGTAGGTCCATCTTCTCCGACTAGTCAGTTCTTTCCCTTATTTTTGAGATAAGTTATTCCTATAGGATTCATAGACAAGCTCCCAGAATGCATACTGTTAGTGCCAGGATTACATCTATAGACCACCACACAGCATTAGCTAAGATTTTGCATGAGTGCTAAGTATTTGAATTCAGATTCTCATGATTGTACACCAAGTGCTGCAACCATAGAGCCATCTTCTCAGCCAAATAACTTTGAAATCTTCTCATAAGTTATATAGGAAACCTGTCTTACTTTCCCAGATGGCCTTGAACTCAGAGATCTCCCTATATTAATCTTCTGGAATTCATAGCCACTATGCCTCAAGAAGTCCATACCAAGATCCAGGCCAGAAACTTCTATCTCCCAGCCTCCAGATTTGGATTACTGGTAAGCCTTCCAATTCTAGATTTTAGTACATTTCAGATATAGTCAAGCTGACAACCAGGAATAGCCACTACACCTTCTTTTTCTACATCATTCTCTTTTTAAATGACAGTGAATGGGATTTGTAGAATAGTTATACCAATTCATGTAGTCATACCAATTCACTCCATCAGAGACTCCTCATTTCTTTTTTTCTGGCCCCCACAATTTCTGGTTTTATTTTATTATTTATTTATTTATTTTTGAAACTAAATGTGATCAAGAAAGAAAATATCTATGGTGATGTTAATTATTGCTAATGCATGTAACAATGAACAAAGAATATGTAAATGCAAAGAGAAGAAAGAAATATTAGCACAGCATAGAAAAGACATCTTAATAAACAATGGATGGATCCCTTTCCACATTGATTATCCATAAAATTTTTGAGATAAAACAGAAAATCAGCTCTAAGAAAGAGCATGAACTGTATTTAAAAATAAATTAGATTAACATATAATAATCTAAACTGGGAGAAAATGCTTTTTTTTTCAGTAATTGAAATATGTATAATGAAAGCTAAGAAAGCAGTCTGAATATTATGGTAAGTAGTTTAAATAGTTCAGGAAATTCTTATTTTAAAAAAGTATAATTTTTGACAAATATTCACTCCCAATAAAGTACCATCCTTAAATTCAGTAATTAGTATTGAAAACAAAAGTATCCCATCAGTATTTTGAAGTGAGCATTTATAATAGATGTTTATTTACAGTACCAAGTTCAAACTAGGTCTCTTTTGTTTCTGAAATAAGATTTAATCAGCATTAAAATCTCCATATCTCAAGGCACCATTCTTAGTATTGAAGGCACACATACAAGTACTATTTTTTTTTTGTTTCAGTTTACAGTGATGGAAAGCTATACACACATTTCAAGTCATTCTAATTTATTGTACAGATTCCTTTCTCATTTCTATCTTTTTATTTTTTATTGAAAATAGATTCTACTGTCATATAATACATCCTGACCACAATTTTCTCTTCCTCTACTAGTTCTCTCCCACTGTCCCTCTTCCCCAGATTCACTCCCCTTCTTGTTTCCCTTCAAAAAAGAGAAGGCCTCTAAGAGAAAACCACCAAACACAACAAAGCACAGACTCCTTTTTTAACAGAAATATTGTAGTTAAGAAGGTATTTAATCCAACTGAGCAGCAGAAATGACTTTCAGGGGAAATACTACACAAGCTGAGGGATGGCATTACTCCTTAGTACCTACCTCCACCAAAAACTAATATAAACAAAGCTTTCTAAAATGCAAATATTTTACTACTTACTCAATAATTTAAAGAAATATTTTGTGGGTGGTCATTTTTCTCATTTTCCTTATTTGTCAATAATTTAATAATTTTAGAGAAATCATCTTCCAAAACATTTAATAAGAGGACCACTGTCAATTTCAAAACATGAACTAAATCATTGTAGAATCTCTAAAAATCCAGCTGTCCATGTCAGTCTACATACTATTTTCCTTCCAATGAAAAAAATCATTTGACTCATCAGTGTCTACCATGACATTGTGATCCATGCAGCTTTGAACTGATGCAGCTTTCCTGTAGTTATGCCTGTGAAAATTTACTGTCTCAGTTAGAGGTCCAGTACTGGATAATAATTATGATGTTAACCACGTATGAACATTGCCAGTGCCAGTAATCAAGTTTGGTATTTTTAGCAATATATATTTCTTTAAGTTTTATTTTAATTACTCCTTATTAGGAGATAAGAATTTCTCTTTATTTTACCCCTTTAAATTTTCAGTTTTAAAAGATATTACGTCTTAACCACTAAATAACAATAATTCCAGTAACATAATTGGTTCATTCCAGAAAAGGAATTGGTGACTTTCTTCTGATTTATCCAAGCTATCTATTTTCTTTCTTTCTTTCTTTCTTTCTTTCTTTCTTTCTTTCTTTCTTTCTTTCTTTCTTTCTTTCTTTCTTTCTTTCTTTCTCTCTCTCTCTCTCTCTC
>NC_034595.1:44188358-44204838 GCF_900095145.1 Mus pahari | reverse complement strand
TCTCTCTCTCTCTCTCTCTCTCTCTCTCTCTCTCTCTCTCTCTCTCTCTCTCTCTCTCTCTCTTTCTTTCTTTCTTTCTTTCCTTCAAGCTTCTCTATAGAATCGTTTTTGTGACAAAACAGAAGCATGCAGAACATACGCCACTAAACATGATGTGGAAAAAAAGATGAAAATTATTTAGATTAATGGTTGACACATTAAAAACATTCATGAGAAACCTCACTCTGGAGGCCACAGCTAGTCTGTGTTCTATCAAACTCTACTCAAAACATTCATACTTTGAAGCACATCCTAGATCAAACAAATGGGATCATGTAAATACCAGAGAGGTGATTTCTGATCATTTGACATTTTTATATTATCATGTCTGGTATTAAAATAAATTTGCAACCAGTTTTGGAAATTAACTTAATTGCTATTATCCTACTTCAGTTCCACTGATATGTCAGCAGAGCCAAAAATATTCTGTTTACCCAACAGGAAGAGAATCAGGCTACTACTTACAGCACTGTCTGCGTCCTCTGCTCCATGGTAAGAGCTGGCAGATGTGACAGCTACACAGTGCTACACAGATGGAAACCACTTATATCTCCATGGCTGACATCTTTCAAATGTAAAGCTGTCATTCTATGCCAGAAGAAGTATTACTACTAAAATTAATATACTGAAAGATACGTATAATAGAGGGCTTTGTTTTAGAGTAAATGGTATTTTTGGATCACGAAACTATAGATACTAAAATATGTTCATATATAAAAGTGTCCATAAAATTTGAACAAGCATCAATCTTATCTAATAAAACTATCATAAACCTGGTATACTCTTGCTAAAATCTTCTGTTACAGTAATATACAACAAAAATTACTAACGAATGCTTGTAAATGCTGCATACAATTCTTCAAAAAGTGATAATCGATAAATCTTATGGGGGAAATTAGATACTATTAGTGAGGAAATATTTGGGTTTTTGACTTCGAGAGTGGGATCCAAGTTTACTTTGTAAATAGTATGACAACTTGAAATCCCTGATAGAATGTAACACATAAATCTCATAAAGGTTGCTTTTTCCTCCCTCCTCCCTCCCTCCCTACCTCCCTGCCTTCTCTCCCCCCCCCCCCTCCTCCTCCTCCCCCCCGCCCACATCTCTGTTCTTCTATTTTGGATATCAAACCCAGTATCTTGCACATGAAAAGCAAACACTCTATGTCTGGATTATCTCAGATTTTTTTTTTTATTCTTTCACATTTCTCATGATAGCTTTGAACTTTCTATTTAAGTCAGTCTGGCTTTGAGCTGTTTGTTTATTTAGGGTTTTTTTTTTTTTTTTTGGTTTGTTTGTTTGTTTTTGCCCTGCCTTAAACTGTCAAGTGGTAGGATTTGAGGATTGAAGAAACAGTTTTAGCTAAGATGTACTCTTTTGATTAAAAAAAAAAAGAAAAGAAAACATTTATTTTAGGTATAATCAAGAGTTCAGTATTCATTTTATTCTTTTCTAAAAATAATGTTGTGCAATTTCATATTAAGTAGAACCAGCAGCAATTAGAAAATCCAGAATCATGGCCTTCTATATCTTCTTGGCCTCTTCAAGAAGCAGTGTACTTAGTAAACAAAGTTAAAACAACCGTGCTTCACATGAAAAAAAAAAAGTATTGGCATCAATCTTTTATAAATGTGTGTTATTGAGAACTGCTGTAGTTAATTGCCTTCACCAACATTGGACCCTAACACTCCCTGTAAATATACTTGTATGTGGGGATGGTTTAGAGGTGTTGTTAAATTCACTTCCATCAATCCATTAATGATCTCATAGAAAAGCTTGCAGGAATCAGTTTCATCTATGTTCCTCTGCCTTGTAAAGCTCCAGACTTCAGCTTTTATTTGTCTTTCTATTTCTTAGTTTTTGACATGTGCAAAGGGCCTTATAAACAGGCAGGCACTGTCAGATTTGGAATTCTCAGAATCTAGTGTGCACTGAGATAAATATCTCTCCTTATTATGTTATTCAGTCTCATGTACACAAACGAACTAAGATAAAATCATGTGTACTTTAAACTATATTTTGGTGTGAATCTGAAACTGATAAAAAAATAAATGTATTAACTAAAATGTTAATATGACTCTTGGTTAGTTCTCTTTGGGAAGTAAAAGCCACTAAAAATTTTTGAATATTGAGGAACTAATTCTTTAGGCTATATAAATTTAAAAATTGTATTTGTTGAAATATGTATATATCATACACTAAGAGAAAGGTCTTTTCCATAAGGGAAACATGTTAAAGCACTCTTTTATCTGCTGCAGTGTTGTTTAATCTACAAAATTGTTTCAAATAATTTTATAACTGAACTATAATCAATTACTTGTGTGTAGATGAGAATGTAACAGAAAATATGTTACATAAATAGGTGACAAATACGTGTTTTACTCCATATACAATCTATTAATATTTGATTATCAAAGAAATGCCACAAGAATAAAATTGGAAATACCAAGATATGTGGCACTGAGATGTTTCCATCTTACGGCATATGAGCAGTTTCATGAAATTATTTACTTTGACTTCATGTCCAGCTGCTCATGTGTGTGTGAAACAATGTCTCATAAAATAAGAATGGTTTGTTTATAAATATTCATTGTGCAAGAGTACCTACTTACACTCATTTCCGTAAAGTAGAGCCCTACTTGTTATCTGTGTTAAACCATTGCTAAAAATGTTGCCTCTTTGACTGGGACATAGCTCAAGTCTCAGCCAATTTTTTAATCATTGTTTCCTTTTCTTGTGTCTTCCTTGTCTCTGAAAGCTGCAAACTTTGAGTCATTTGTCATTTTTACCAATTAAAATGAGGAGGTTTTCCAAATTAAAAGGGTTGCCACCCTTTAAGTGCATATTTAATAATTCATGCAAGAAACAGGACTATGCTTTCCCTGCTGGAATGAACAAATTTCCTCAGAGATAGCTTTAGTGTTATATCCACATAATGCTTTAGGATTGCAGTCTAAATCATATGAGAATAACCGCGTTAGAATTACCATGATACATCATTCTAATGCACGGGCCTACACTATAATGTTGCTGTAGGAGCAATCTAATAAAACGAGTGGGTCTCAGAACTAGAAGTGTGTGAGAATGGCCTTGAAGACTGCCAAGATAAACATTGTTAGAGAGGGAGAGGTATTTCCTGTGGATTCATAACTATACAACACATGGCCATTCTAAGAAATACATAGAAATAATCTGCAACTGCAAGAAAAGACTGATCATTTATGTATGTGTGTGTATATATATAGTTTTTGTCTATATATGGACTTTGATTCAAAATTCCTGGGATACTGAAAGTATATCATTTTGCACTTAATGCAATTGGCCATCTTTCATTTGAATTAGAAATGAGTAAGATGTAGCATCTCTTCATATTTGGCTGGGAAGAATGGCAGGTTGTAAGAGGATGGTCCAGTTTCAGGACTTATAAATGATTTCATTTTCATTCTTATTTCTTCACTCTCTTGCTCATAGGGAATATCTGTCCACACGTAATGCACTTACAAATACACAATTGAACTGTTGTAGAAGAAGACAAAGACAAAAAGATTCTAATTTGCTAAAGAGGAAGCATTAAACAATGTTTTTTGTTTTTATCTTGGAAAAGTAGATTAATACTTTTCTGACACGTACATGTCATGCATGTTTAAATTATTAAAATGTATATATAGCTCTTTGTCTCTATGACTTTCAGACAAGTTCCTCAATATTTAATTTAGCTCATTCTCAACATTTCCACTTGAATTTTTAGAAAATAATGTGCCTATATGTCATTATTTAATAGTGAAAGCACTTAAATAAGCCCCTACCACAGTTGTTGTTTTTTAAAAAGTTATGTTTTGCTATTGTTTCTTCGAAAACTTTCAATGTCAGATCTCTTTCTCCAATCTATTTATTTTAAAATTAGCTTTAGAAAAATTCTGAACTTTCTGTTTTCTATAGAATGAAAAACCCCACTCAACTCCTCTGTCTTTCCTGGCATTGTCTTTTTCACCTTCAGATCTGGTCCTTTTTGCTCAGAACACTCATTCTCATCCTGCCTATAAGATATCTACTTGTCCTTCATTCTCTATAGATATAATTAAATTTGGGAATCCCTTTTCTCATTTAGAACATTAAATTTAGGTTCACCAGGTAGTCATCCTCAAAGCTCCCATGAAACTTTTCTAACAAGCCACAATGGTGTTTTAATATACTTGGGTTTTTTTTCTTCTTCAGTTTGGTCTAAAAACTCTATTAACATTTAAGGAAAGATTGGTGAATTTGTTGTGGTATGCCCAGAGTTTAGAAAAGTACTCAACACATAAGGAAGATAATTACTAAGCAATGAACAGTAATAAAAATGCATATTGTCACTAGTTGCAACAAAAAAATTATTTTGTGTACATTATCCCCAAATTTTGGCCAGTTGCAACAACTCTCCATTTGTGGATGAAAGCTCTGACAGAACCATCTTGTCGCCAATACTTTAGAGGTATGGGATGTGGAACAGTTGGAGGGTGGATAAGGGTGCAGGGGGTGGGGATAAAATACAGAGTGTAAAAAAATAAATTAATCTAAAATAAAAAAGAAAGTCTTAGATCTATTCATAAATTATTTGCTTACTGTAATTAAATGTCTAGTCTAATGAAATTGTAAAACATTTCATCAGTGTTAAATATGAGAATCCCATTCTTTTTTTCAAGCAGAACTTCCTGAGAAGCCTCCATGAAGGCAAGCCCCTAATTTTAGCTCAGTGCTCCAAGTTTGTCTCATAGCACACCGTGATTTGGAATGTACTAAAACCTATCTTTTTTTTTCTCCATTGTTGACAGTTTTCAATTGCTTTTGAACACTCTAGGTCTGAATACTTAAAAGTTGATTCCCTTGAAAGATGCAGGGATGTCGGAATAGTTGTGTCCATTCTGTATTTAAATGTTTTATTGAGAAATTCTAAGTATTCCTTCTATGCGAAGAGCTCACCCATAGACCTCACCTTATGTTCTTATGGATTCAAATCCCCCGAGGGCTGAGCATCACTGTAGGATCTTCTGCTCAATCAACTGCCTTGATACTAATCTAATTATCTCACATATTTAGCAACCTCTGGTTCTTAGGAAATAGTCCAGCTTCATCTTAGATGTCAACTCTCTTATCAAACTTTCTGGTGAAGGAGGGGTGGGAGGAATAAAGACATATAAGAGTTATCTTGTTCTCAATAATTCTAATATTTTTGAATCATCATATCCATGTTTATACCTTACTGTGAAAGAGAAGCTTGAGTAGTATATGATGACACATATTTCTGCCTGTTTATTTGGTAAGATGTTCTTTTTCAGCTCATTTGGATATATGATATCTATTGTGTTTGTTTATTATGGTAGCATAAAAGCATATATTATATTATTATAGTTTTTCTTCCAAAGACATTAGGATTTTGAGCAAAGGGAACTCAAAATCCACACTTTATATAGTTTGTTTTAAATATGTATCAGGACTATAAACTAAGTGGGGCACCTGGGAATCCTGCATGTGGCTTGGTATATAGGAATGTTTTAATGTAATTACAGAAAATATATAGAAGGAAAATTTCTGCAAAGTTCAGTATATTGAATAGATAAAATCTATCTACCATAATTAACAATTCCAAGGTTTGCATTGAAACAGTAACTAGATATAACACATAGACTAAAGATGAAATCATTAATAACAATTTGTCCTTAAATTTTCATTGTTTTTCATTCATTTCAAATAAACTTAATGCAATGAGACTGTAATTACAATTGCATTTTTAAGTAACTAAGTTTTATAGTAGAAAACATGTTTGTTTGTTTTGTAAATAATGATAACTTTTGATGTATCATTAAAATTTCATTGAAAAATTCTAAGAATTGTTTTAATAATTACTCTCTTATTTAAAGTTTAAAGAGAAAATACTTTTACAATAAAATTATTAAAATATTTTCCTGTCTTTATGTATAAGTTAGTATTTAGTTTAAACAAAAAAATCTGAAATACAACAGGAGAGGGGAGAGCAACATTAGTTCTCACAGTCCATGCTCAACTGAGTCTCCCCCCAAAACTATTTTTTATTCTTCAGATCTTAAGGTCCTTGTATCTTTACCATTAATTTAAAACATTTCTGCTTAAATTTAATCACTAAATGTACTGTTCTTAGTGGAGATGTTCAAAAGTCACTTAATTTTCTTTTTAACATATTTTAATATGAGGTTCCAAAAATTCTGAATGTTTTATACAAGCACGCATAAAAATGAAAACTGGCACTTGAATTCTAACTCAATGGTTCTGCAAAGCAATAGAAATCACCATATAAGAAACTACAGATTTAGTGTACATTTCTTTTCATCTGAAAATGTTAGCTGACAATGTAAGGTGAATAAAAAGTCCTGGTAATTCCGAGGTACAATATCTATGAAATATGACTCGAAGTAAATGTTTGATCAGGGTTTTCTTAAAAATTAAATCCCCTTTGATATACATAAATCATGCTAAAGTAAATAATAATTAATAGTTTCTATATTTCCAAGTATCTAATATCAAGCTCTTAAAATATGCTTTCATCCCTCAACACTGTGTGGGCTCTTCATCCTCAGGGAAAATGGTATTTTACATTCATAGTTTGTTCAACACATCTCTCCACATCATTTTTATTCCTTGTTTCATTGTTGAAGGTATCTGTTGAGTATTCGATTCTCATCATTCAAACACTCACACTTCTGCATGTATAATAAGTACACACAGACTGCTAACATGTTTGATTTACAAATATCTTCAGCAGGCCTCGAGGTATCACAGAAAACATCCCTCCCTTCATACTTCTGCCCTTTCATTACTCATAACTTAATGGAGAAAACAGATTGATCTGTTGTCTGACAATTTGTCATCCTCCACAGCCTGCTGGTGTCAATCAGGGCTAGGGGACAGACATTCATCAGAACAACCTGAACCTTGTCATTAAAAGTGGATGTGAACTTCCTGTGAAGCTGATATGAAATCAGAAGAGGCAGAGAAAGGGCAGCAAACAGGATGCATGTAAGGGCCAATTCAAGGTAACTCCAGCTACTGAAGGAAGGCAGCAGTCTTTTGTTCAAATCCATGATTCATCCCTTTCAGGTCAAAGACAGGAAATTAAAGGAGGGAAAAAAAGAAGAAGAAATGGATAAACATGATGTCTGAGATCTGTGGAATGAGTAACAACATTTTTAGTTCATCAGGCTAATGAACTATATTTCTAAATTTATTGTTTGGATACTCAGCTTGCATTCAGTGCTGAGAGTGAAACAACACAACTGAAAAACCATTTACACTAGGGGAAAGAGGTAGGATAATTACTAGTACTTGTCTGAGATGTATTCTTCTCAGACAAGAAAATGCCATTTTATAAGCATATTTTTATTTTTACTGGGTATGCTAATTAGCCCAATCATTTTTCTGTTTTGAAAGCCAATATAATTGTATGTTCATGGTGAGACAAACATGTGACGTCTGGTAGAAAGAAAAAAATTACCTTCATAGAAAAGGTTGCTCAAAGCCATCCATTGGACTGAGCACAGTGTCCCAAATGAAGGAGCTAGAAAAAGGACCCAAGGAGTTGAAGGGGTTTGTAGCCCCACAAGGTTAACAAGAATATAAACTAACCAGTACCCCCAGAGATCATAGGGACTAAACCACCAACCAAAGAATACACATGGTGTGACTCATAGCTAGAGATTCATATGTAGCAGAGAATGTCCTAGTTGGTCATCAATGGGAGGAGAGGCCCTTGGTCCTGTGAAAGCTATAAGCCCCAGAGTAGGGAATGCCAGGTCCAGGAAGTGGGAGTAGGTGGGGTAGTGAGCAGGGTAAGAGTGGAGGGGATAAGGGGAGTGGGTTTTCTGTGGGGAAACCAGGAAAGGGGGTAACATTTGAAATGTAAATAAAGAAAATACCTAATAAAAAAAGAAAAGGATGACAAAGAAGTCTCTTGCAGTATTTTTATGAAAATATTCTATTTTTTGACAAATTTTAAAGAGAAAAATGAACTTAGAGTGCCAATAACATAAAATTCAGATTTTATATGAATTTAATTTCAGTTATAGGTATCATATTTTTAAAGTCTATAGGAATGTTTGCCCTAAAATTCAAGAAGAATGACTGTAGAACAGGTTTTTTTATTAGATATTTTCTTTATTTACATTCCAAATGCTATCCCAAAAGTTCCCTATACCCTCCCCCTGCCCCTGCTCCCCTACCTACCCACTTCTTGGCCCTGGCATTCCCCTGTGCTGGATCATATAAAGTTTGCAAGACCAAGGGGCTTCTCTTCCCAATGATAGCCAATTAGGCCATCTTCTGCTACATATACAGCTAGAGACACGAGCTCAGGGGGTACTGGTTAGTTCATATTGTTGTTCCACCTACAAGGTTGCATCCCCCTTCAGCTCCTTGGGTACTTTCTCTAGCTCCTCCATTGGGGGCCCTGTGTTCCATCCAATAGCTGACTGTGAGCATCCACTTCTGTGTTTGCCAGGCACTGGCATAGCCTCACAAGAGGCCGCTATATCAGGGTCCCTTCAGCAGAATCTTGCTGGCATGTGCAATAGTATCTGGGTTTGGTGGCTGATGATGGGATGGATCCCTGGATGGGGTCGTCTCTGGATAGTCCATCCTTTCATCTTAGCTCTAAATTTTGTCTCTGTACCTATATCCTTTCATGGGTATTTTGTTCCTTATTCTAAGGAGGAATGAAGTATCCACACGATGGTCATCCTTCTTGGTTTTCTTGTGTTTTGCAAAATGTATCTTGGGTATTCTAAGTTTCTGGGCTAATATCCGCTTACAGTGAGTGCATATCTAGTGACTTCTTTTGTGATTGGGTTACCTCACTAAGGATGATATCCTCCAGATACATCCATTTGCCCAAGAATTTCATAAATTCATTGTTTTTAATAGCTGAGTAGTACTCCATTGTATAAATGTACCACAGTTTCTGTATCCATTCCTCTATTGAGGGACTGGATTCCAGAAATTCAAATAACCCCATTAAAAATGGGGTACAGAGCTAAACAAAGAATTCTCATTTGAGGAATACCGAATTGCTGAGAAACACCTGAAAAAATGTTCAACATCCTTAGTCATCAGGGAAATGCAAATTAAAACAAACCTGAGATTCCATCTCACTCCAGTCATAATGGCTAAGATTAAAAATTCAGGTGACAACAGATGCGGGCGAGATTGTGGAGAAAGAGGAACACTCCTCCATTGCTGGTGGGATTGCTAGCTTGTATAGCCATTCTGGAAATCAGTCTGGTGGTTCCTCAGAAAATTGGACATATTACTACCGGAGGATCCAGTAATACCTCTTCTGGGCATATACCCAGATCTTCTAACTAGTAATAAGGACACATGCTCAACTATGTTCATAGCAGCCTTATTTATAATAGCCAGAAGCTGGACTGTAGAACAGTTTAAAGAAATTTATAGGTTTCTATTATTATTTTCTTTATAATTAGGAAAAAACTAAAATAATATTCGGGAAAAGGTTTATTTTGGCCTCATTAAGAAAATAATCTCTGTGTGTAAGTATATATTAAAAAATGATTCATATTACAAAGACAATGAATGTTTAAGGGCTAAAAATCTTTTTTGTATTAATGCAGGAAGCTAATTAATATGACTTTCAGTAATTGTTACTTCTTGCACCAGGCTGAACCTAAGTTCAGTACAGACCTTAACAAGTAAGAAAGTATAGCACATGAGCAACAGGAAAATTCAGTCTCAGTGGCCTATGTGCATGCTAAAAATACAAATTCAAGAATCTGTTTCTTGCCAGGATCTCCACTATTTTTTTTCACATCCTCCATATTTTGATTGCATGTGTACATTGCAGACCTAACATGTCTCCTGAATGACAGTCTGTCCTGTACCTGGATGTAAGCTATGAATTTGTACAGGATGCCTCATTAAAATTTCTCAATCACCATTGGCAATCCTTTCATTGGCAGAAAGGAAGAATTCTTGTCCTACTCTGGATGTTCATATTGTATATGAGCAAAATTAATAATATATGTGAGGACATTCAGTATAATTCAGTTAGATATAATTATGTTTAACTATGAATATGATTATATAGATTAGGTAATTAGCAAAATTATTAACTGAATATGACTCATGGTTGTGTATATAGGTGGCTATATTTTGTGTTAGGAATGGCCTCCTAATAAATTTCCACATTCTATTTGTGGCTTAATAAGCATGCTGGAGAATATCATAGGTTGTTTATTTTCTCCCTAAAAGACATTTTTTTTAAATATAACTTTGATGTTGCCAACACAATTGGTAAGAAGTATATAAAACAATACATTTAATAATAAATTCTTTATCACTAATTTATTACCATCCATGGGTTGAGTCTCGGTAATGATTCACAATCCTACATATATAAAAGTGCTTTTGTTGGTGTCGACCTGTCAAAACTTAGTAGATGACTCTGGGTCCCTGAAACACAACCCCACTGGGGATTATTTAATTTTCACCCATTCTTTTCTTCTTCTTTTTCTTCCTGTCTGGAGATGCAACTACTTTCTCCTTCATTTATTCTGACCATAAGGGTCCACTCTTGGAAGTGTACAAAACAAAGAGTTCTACTAAGCTGGATATTGACCCTTCAAGATTATGAATCTAATACTGTTCTTGTCACATCAGAACTGGACTTTCAGGTTTTTCTTCAGAAATATGAAACACACTAACACAGAACCCAGAAAGAATTAATTAATTTTGAGGATTGTAGACAATCATTTTTATGTGGCATAAATGCAGACTGAACTTGTATGGTTGTTTCCATCCTCGATATTTTCCTAGAATATATTGTCACTACTACTTAGTTGGTGTTTTTTTCTATATTTATTTTAAAAGGCATGCCATATTTGACCTGATTAATTGAAAAATACTTTTGTTTTGCAAATGTTTGGATTTCACAGTTAATTCTGAATCCATGTACTCAGGGCAAATACCTGTGACATGAGCATGTAATATTTGATGCGTGTTTACATCTATGTCTCTTTGCTCATGGCTTACTCCCTGAAGCAAATCACAAAATCTAAAATTGCCAATTCTCCAAAGTGGTCACTAAAACTCTAACTTCCCTTCCTCTATATTTTGGAGCTAACCATGAAGACCATATAACAGCTTTCTTGTACAAAGCTTCCTTTCCCTTTCTGGGAGGTAGAGATTTCGAACAGAACCCAAGAAGAATCTCAATACATAGATCTTACTTTCTTTCTTGACCTAGTCTTATAACATTATCTATTAATATTTCAACATGTTTTTCTGTGTTTCATTTATTACACTTCAATGATGTTCTTCCTCATAATAACCCCATAGAATAGGATTCATGGCACTCCAGGGAAATGAAAAGGTAGAAGTTGCTGAAAAGTGATGTTTTTAGTGTTGACATGGAAGTTTCTTCATCTTTGTACATATTTGAACTGATATCTTCATCTTTATAGTTTGTAATATGCATTAATTTTTCTAAAGTGGAGGTAAATGTTTTTTGCTGGATTCTGTGAGTCACTCAAAAATTGCTAAATCCACTCAGAGGGCTATCAAAGTATTTATTCATAGCCAGTTAGTCAGAAACATACATAAGGCCATTAGGTGCCATTATTGCTGATTTGACATCTAACATGGCAAGGATGCAAATTTGTAGAATGAGAATTTTAACTGTAAGATTAATGTTATCTCTCAATATGGTACTAGACTGATTTTACTAGAAGGCCGAGCTGCTGTCCACATTTTATATACCACTTGACTAATACGTGACTCATTGATGGTGATTAAATTATGGGTCATAGAAACAAGAGTTTCTGGGTGCTCAGAGAGACATGATCAGAACCTGAGCATTTATATCCCAGATCATATTTTGTTCTCTAGTGGTTTCCTAAAAATATGCCCACCAGCAAGAAAAAGTCTTAGAAGTATTTTGACACAAAATCTTAAACTATTTTTTTAATATCAACCAGCCTTGGGATATTAAGTTGCAGTAAGTCTAGTCTTGTCTTCTACTGATGCTAGACAATGTAGCCCATTTAGGGGAAAGGGATCCATAGGCAGACAATGTAGTGAAAGACAGCCCCTTCTTCTGTTGTCCTACATAAAGACCCAGCTGCACAATTGTTACATGTGTGCAGAGGGCCAAGGTATATCCCATACATGCTCTTTTGTTTGCGGTTTAGACTCTATGGGCTCCTATGCCCAGATTAGTTGATTTATCACATTTTCTTGTGTTCTTGACCCATTTGACTGCCACAGTCTTTCCTCCCACTCTTCAACAGGATTCTTCAAGCTCCACTTAATGTTTGGTTGTGTTTCTGCATCAGGTTTCATCAGTTACTAGGTGAAGCCTCTCTGATGGCTTTTATGGTAGATTAGCATATGCACATATAGCAGAATAATATCTATATTGTCAAGGATATGACCCCTGTTATAGCATGGGTCTCAAGTTGGACCAGTCATTTGGTTAGCCCTTCTCATAAAATCTGTTCCATATTTTTCCCCTGCATATCTTGTAGGTAAGATAATTTGTGCATCTTAGGTTTTATGGGTTGGTTGGTGTCCTAATCACTCCATTTTAAGTCTTATCTTTCTGAATTATCTCACTCGGGATAATTTTTTCTAGTTTTAGCATTTGCCTGCAAATTTGAAGATATCATTATTGTTGATATTGAATAATTATGTATATGTACCACATTTTCATTATCCATACTTTGGTTGAGAGACATGTATGTTGTTTCCAGTTTCTCTCTATTACTAAGAAAACTTCTATGAACTCAGTTGAAGAAGTGACCTTCTGGTATGATGGAGCTTCTCTTGGGTATATGCCGAGGAGTGTTATAGGTGGGTCTTAAAGTATATCTATTCCTTTTACTCTTTAAATAAGGCATCTATTACTTTTTTCAGTTAGTCCTTCTTAACTCAAAAAAACATTTCCCATCTTGCCTGAACTGCCATTAGAATTCACAAATCAACATTAGAATCATTCAGAAATCAACAAGAGAATCACTATGTGGACATTCTTCAGATGCTACTCATTTAAGAAAAAGTAATTCAAATCAAGTCCATGTCTCAGTACCAAGAGCAAATATATAACCTGCATTTTAAGACAATGGAACCTTACTACACTTTCCTAGATCCCCTTTACCTCCTCTCTTGCAAGATATTTTGTATGTTTTCATTCTAAACATTTAAATCCTTTTCTTTACATGTTCTTTGTAAACCGTGGAAACAAAAACTATCAATCAATCAACAAACAAACAAAGGAAACCCCATCAATAAGCTCCTCTGTGTTGAAAGATCATGTTAAATTTTGTCTTCCTTGCTTGTGCTATGTGTTCAGCATCTTCTCTTACCTGTACTAGGGTTTTGTTTCTGCTAACTAAATTTTTAATGTAATTCATCTAACTTTTTTCTCATATATCTACAACATGCTTTACTAATTTTCATTCGAAATAATCATAACAAACAAGGAAAACAGCAAAAGAAGGCTTTGGCCCTCTCCTCATCTACTAGCCACTGGGAAACTTCCTGATCCAGGTTACCTTAAACTACATCAATAATTGTGGTGGACTATGACTAGTCTGTCTTGCCACCTCAATCCCCCCCCCAAATAAATATTGACTTCTATTATAATATCCAAATATTAACAGGAAGGTATCTACATCATTTCCAAATGCAAACATCATTAGATTATTTTCAAATTTCCTCAATTTATTTCAATTGGGAAATATGGAATTTCCAATATCTTATTCTAGCCCTGTGGAACTCTGGCTTCTTTGGGTGGCTTCTCAGAGAGAAAATATGTCCACATATATCTCTGTGCAAAAGCTCTAGCTCTGCTCTTCATGTCTAGGTATAGTCACATATGAACCCAAGACTTCAAATGATAGTTCTCAAAATTTTATCTCCAAATATATATATTTTGATATAACTCCCAGGTGTCAATTATCAAATGCAACCCAGCATGTGACTTAAATGTTTACCTTTCATTTCAAATTTGCAATTTCTTCTTTCCAAACACATTCTTTTCATAATATTCACAACTCTGAAAAGTACAGCCACTTTACTACCATTTCTAAGAAAACAAAATTTGGGAATATGGTCATTTTTTTCATGTCCAAATCCTTACCCTGTATTATTATTTCTGCTTCTGTCATATATATATATATATATATATATATATATATATATATATATATATATATATATATACATTCTCTTCTTATGTGTAATTCTGAATATGATCATCTACAGGTAGATACTATGTTTAGCTCCGGCCTATCTATACTCTCTGTCTTTTTTAAAAAAAAAAAATTTAAATTTTTTTTATTAATATCATTTTCTTTATTTACATTTCAAATGCTATCATGAAGTTCTATACGCCCCCCCACCCCTGCTCCCCTACCCACCCACACCCACTTCTTGGCCCTGGCCTTCCCCTGTGCTGGGTCATATAAAGTTTGCAAGACCAAGGGGCCTCTCTTCCCAATGATGGCCAACTAGGCCATCTTCTGCTACATATGCAGATAGAGACACGAGCTCAGGGGGTACTGGTTAGTTCATATTGTTCTTCCACCTACAGGGTTGCATCCCCCTTCAGCTCCTTGGGTACTTTCTCTAGCTCCTCCATTGGGGGACCTGTGTTCCATCCAATAGCTGACTGTGAGCATCCACTTCTGTGTTTGTTCTGTCTTTATATTTGTTGTCTAAACGTTCATGCTGCCAGACTGTATACATGTTCCTAACTAAGACCTAAATACTCACTTTTTTCCTGCTTTTTGTTCGATAAGTTTTCTGCTGTATATCTCCTCTGCTTTGGACAGATATCCAGTCTCTTTACCAGCAAGAGTTTCCTAGGACCTCCTCTTTGACAACTGCCTATCGTTTCAGACATGGCCTCTTACTTTTTTTTCATGATTCAGGTGATCGAAGAAATAACTTTCTTGTTTTATTCTAAGACTCTTTGTAATATTATATAATCAAGAAAATAAGCTTTGCATTTCTTCCAATAATTCTGGCACTCTAATTTTAGCATTGTATGTGATAGCAACATAATAAACTATTGACTGGATGTAAGTAGACACTTTTATCATGCTTTTGAAGGACTTGTCTCTTGTAGTGTTTCAAACACATTGACTCTTACTCTGTGTCTGTGTGTGTGTGTGTGTGTGTGTGTGTATGTGTATGTGCATGTATGGTATACATATGTTTATTTCTGTGTGAAAGTAAGTACACACATGTGCCACAAAAATGAGCACAGACATCAGAGGACAACCTTGGGTACAGGGCTTCAACCCTTACCTGTGTGTCGCTCATGTTAACTGCGGGGTACAAGGATAGCAAGTTTTTGTGTTTCTGCCTATACCTTCTATTTCCTTCTGGGAAAGGAATGCAATTACAAACAATAGATTACTACTTCATCAAGATTTTATGCGTGTTTATCATCCAAACTCAGGTCAACCTTGTGTAGAAAGCACTTTACCAAATACACTGTCTTTCTTGTTCCTTATAACATCTTTTAACCTCCAAGACACAATGTTTGTACTTTTCCTCCTTTTCTTGGAGAAATTTTTCTGTTCCTTCTTCTAAATCAACCGAAGGAAAATTCTTCCTTCACCTTATACTGAAATTTAACTCTTACATTTCCAATCGATGATCTTTATTCATCCTGAATTACAAATGAGAATGTGTTACTCTGTAATAGACATTCTGAGGTTTGACAATAATAAAATCAAATTGTCTCTTCAGAGAAACCTTATCTAAATCATCACAATTTTGGAGATTTTCTCTAACATGAGAAGACACAATTTCACTGGGATATTATTACTGCTAGCAAAGTATGTAAAATTAAGCACATGTAAGTTGGTGCACAGTGTCCTGCATATACTAGAACCTCAATGGATTTCTTATTATTTGTATACTTGCATCCACAACTGTGCTGTGTACAATTTCACATCTACTGGAAAAAAACATATACAAAAACAAATACTATTTTATAGTGCTCTTAGTATATAACATGAGAAAAGTGAAACAGTTATAACAAATAGCGTATTTTTAGTAGCCAATTTGCTGTGTTCCCTCCCCCAAAAAATGTTTGAAGAGAAAAGCAACCACTGTAGAATGTACCAACAACTCTGGTCTCAAATTGATATGAATGTGAAATACTTGAAGAGTAATCACCTTCTTGTCCTTTCTATTTGTATCAGCAGATTCTAAAACCAAACACTCTTTGAAAGAAAGTCAAGGCATGAAAATCATGAATTCAAGGGTATTTCCAACGACACAATGAGTTTAAGTCCAGCCTGGGCTACATAAAAACAAATATCTAGCTGTCTGTCTGGCGGTCTTTCTGTCTGTCTGTCTGCCTGCCTGCCTGCCTACTTCACTATTTATCTACCTGACTATCAATCT
>NC_034595.1:44183538-44188264 GCF_900095145.1 Mus pahari | reverse complement strand
TCTCTCTCTCTCTCTCTCTCTCTCCTTTCCCTTTCCTCCTCCCCCCATATCTACCTGGCTAACTAGCTATTATCTGATACCTATTAATTAGCAATTAAATCTATCTCAAAATAGCTGGTAACTGTTAACTAAATATCATCTATCTTTAAAAAAATGTTAAAGTTTAGGCAAATTTAAGTCGTTTACATCACAGCTTCACTTTGCCAGTAAGATTATGCTTACACTTATACTGTAATTCCATCAAATTGTTTCTTTCGTCATTGAATAAACTCCTATTTATACTTCTTGTTAGTCAGTGAGACAGTGCACTTGATGATAAGTATACATCAAGTCTTGAAATTAATCAATGGGTTGCTAAGAATGTTCTTGCCTCTGTTGAAATACTTATACTATTCTATGGTGTGTTATGAATGCATCTCAATCTCTGCACTTCAGCATACCCAAGCTCCTTGACTCCTAACATCTGAATCTAAATTTCTTCAATAAAGCTTCAAAGAACTCTATGTGCTTTTGTCTATATATTATTTTTAAATTGTGCTATTAATATTACATATGTGCATGATGTTTGAAAGAGCATACATGTATCACAGAATATAACTTTATAGACTCGGGACTATCTTTCTAACTTTATTTGCATTCCAGGGCTTGAAATTAGGACATGTGGTTCATACACAAGTGCTTTCAACAACAGAGCCATCTCCTTGGCCAGATACCTATTTTATTGTATGCCAATATGACATATACATACATGTAGAGTGTGTGTGTGTACGTGTGTGTGTGTGTGTATAGACATATTTCTCATGTGCCTGTGAACTCTGAGGATGGGGAAATGTAACCAGTACTTATTTTTATATCCGGAGCCTCATACAGTAGTTTAAAAACGTTTAAAGTATATGATCAAAACGGTTCTTTGAAATAACAAATGGTAGAATATTGTATCATGTGCTCTAAATTTTGTCAGAAAATAGTCTCCAACAAATCAGCAAGGATGTATAATTAATCGCTATGGACAATGAATCAAAACAAAACCCAGCCTTCAAAATTTGATAAAAAGTCCTCAAATTATGAAGAGTGTAATCTTCAAAACAGGGTCTAAGTAGAAGAGAAACAACCAAATTTAAATACCCTTAAACATGAATCACAGCAATTTATGAGCATTTATTTAACATAAACATGCTTTAGTAATATCAGAGTGAAAACTCATAATTCAGAAGAGTTTTTTTATTTAAAGAAAAGTACATGACTGTCATTGTCTTAAGCATATATGATGAATGTACACTTTTGAGAAATTTACAGATGATATGTCTAAATAAAGATGATTTAAAAGTGCTTGTGAAAACCATGCTTATTCTCACCCATTTGATTTACAACAACAAATATACATTCAGAATTTGTAATTCTAAGACAGTCTATCAATACCCAAGTGATTACCATGGGGAAAAGAGAGAAACCTACATAGTACTAAGGAAAGTGTGCTTACCATGAACTTCCTAAATTTTCTTACTCTAGAATTTTATTTAGGTTCATTAAAAGTACCTGCATTTATCCCCATATAGTGATATGTATGTCATTGTGATATGAGCTACTTAATCAAGTTATTTTCCTCTTTACCAATCTAACACTTTTTTGTCTTTTTAAAGGGCAGCTTTGATGTTACTGACATCTCATATGGTAAATTATTAGCATGATTTATTGGAAAGTTGATAATTTAATGCCCTTGACTGAGCCTGTAATTTGACAATAAGTCAGTGAACTTTTAATATTTACTCAAAAAAAATAAAAAAGAAGGAAAGAAAATAATTTAGTACAGCATATTGGAATGTTAAAACTATTTCAAGGAAGATTAATAACATCTGGATGATAGTTATTTTCTCCCTTTGCAAGGAAACACATTATCCATTCCATAACCATTGATTGCCTTCTGAGCAGTGTGCTTGATTGCCAGTGTATTGTTCAGGATTTGATACTAATCTGTTAGATATCATTATGGAGGAATCTCACCTCATCGGGCATTCTGTAAGAAACAACAAAACGTTCTGCAGCTGATAAATCATCCATATTCACAAAGTGACAATTTTCACTTGAAGTACTAGTCTCTTCTGAATGTTTTTGATATCAGAAATCAGAGGAATATTCTAGAATAAAAAATAAATAAATTTGTCTATTTGACCAAGAGAAAGACAGAAAATAAAGCATGAGGTCTGACTTGCCCTTTTTAAATCAAACATACTATGCTACTTTGGTTTCACTTGAAATATTCTTCTAGTTATTTCCTGGAATCACAAATGCCATATGTGTGTGTGTGTGTGTGTGTGTGTGTGTGTGTGTGTGATTTAGAATAATTTTTTCTTTCATTATTATATTCTAGTCTATTATCAATATCATTTGCCTACTTTGGATCATATATATATATATATATGTATGTATATATATACATACATATATATATATATATATATATATATATATATATATATATGAGTGTGTGTTTGTGTGTGTATGTTAATATCACATATACATATATGTAGAGTGTGTGTATATGTGTGTGTGTGTGTGTGTGTGTGTGTGTGTGTGTATGGTGTGTCTGTATAGGTATATAGAATCTTGGTCCTCTTTTCAATCTCAAAAAGGCACTATAATATTTTAGGTTTTTTAAATATTCAACATTATATGAATTAAGAAGGTTATAGAACTCTATGCAATTAAATAACATGACTATAGCATGTAATATATATATGCAAAAGTGTGGCAAATAATTCTTTCCATTCATAATTTCTGAATATTCATGACATGACATGATTTATACCTATAATTAAATCCCTGTTAGTTGAGCCAACAGTTGTTCCTTTGAACTATTAGTTCTTTTTCCAACTTGGCACCTTCTCTACCTTAATTGCTATTTCATAGCAGGGTAGTGGTAAATCATGACTTTAGTCTCAGCACTTGAGAGACAACAGCACAGAGGCAGGAGGATCTCTGAGGGTTTCAGATCAGCCTGGAGTATAGTGAGAGTTATAGGACAGCCAGAAATACACAGAAAGATACTGTATCAAAACACATACACAAAATAACACACAAAAACAAACAAACAGACAGACACAGACACCCAGCTACTTCATGAGATAGGCACTATATGACACTGCTATAGTGATGGAGGCCCTGAGACTAGATAGGCTATTTGCCTAGGGATTAACCTATTACTCTACTAAAAGAGCATAAGAATCTATGACTTTTAATAAAATGTTAAGCACATGTATGAGCAAAATTTCTCTCATATCAGAGAAGTATCTTGCAGTAGATGGGACTTTTCGCAAAAACCCTCAAAAGAACAACATATAGAGAATGAGACTTTGGAGCAATCAGCCCTTAATGGACTGTCTTCATCAAAGTCTTCTAAATGTTCCAGGAGTCTATGAGGAAAGGAAGCAGATGACTTTAAGAACCAGATGTAGTGAATGACTCAGAATGAACAAAGTCTTGTAGACACAACACAAGTGAAGTCTGTGTGAACTCACATCAAAAGTGACTGTACAGACTCACTGTACATGCAAGACCTGTACAGATTCATGCCACACAGGGTAGGTCGCAGCACTTGACAAAGAAAGTGAAAATGCATTTGTCCATATAACCCAAAACTACTTGCCATTGATACCAGCAAGAAAAGAGAAAATCAGTACTTTCCAATGGGGTCTGACTGAAACTATTCCATTAGAACTTCATGTGTCAAGGAGTGTTGGTACCCTTGGGAGGTGAGGTGGGTTTCTGCTTCACTGAGAATAGGCATATGAAGGAAAACTGGGAGATGAAGATGAAGGAGATGTTGCTGTTATTTGGATGTAAGATGAATAAATAAATTTTTTTTTTTAACATTGCTTAATTTATTTTATGAGGTCACACTTACTCTGATATTCAAATCACACAATGACAAAGAATGAACATTACAAACCAACTTCACTTAAGAACATGGCTGCAAAATAGTCAATAAAAATTTAACAAACTGAATCCAAAAACATATCAAAAACATTATTCACAATGTTCATCAGAAGGATGCAGGGACTGTTCAATATATGAAAATCCATTAACATAATCCACCAAATAAAAAACCTGAAAGAAAAAAAATTACATGATCATCTCATTAGATGCTGAAAAAGCCTTTGGCAAAATTCAATGCACCTTCATGTTAAATGTCTTGTAGAGATCAAGGCACATACCTAGACATAATAAATGCAATATATAGCAAGCTGATAGCCAACATCAAATTAAATGGAGAGAAACTCACAGCAATTTCATTAAAATCAGAAATAGACAAGGTTGTCNACTCTCTATATATCTATTCAATATACTACTAGAACTATTAGCTAGAGCAATAGGATTAAAGGGTTACAAATCGGAAGGAGGAAATCAAAGTATCAATAGTGGCAGATAATATAATACTATACATAAATGACCCTAAAAATTCCACCAGGGAACTCATATCTGTGATAAACACTTTTAGCAAAGTGGCTGGATACAAGATCAATTCAACAATGCCAGTAGCCTTCATATATATGGCAAATGAGATGATAAAGATACCAGGGAAACAAACCCTTCTCAATAGCACCAAATATTTTGGGGTAACTCTAATCAAGTAAGTGAAAAATTTTTATGATAAAATCATTAAGTCTTTGAAGAAAGAAATTGAAGAAGGTATCAGAAGATGGAAAGATCTCCCATGCTCATGAATCAG
>NC_034595.1:44154295-44182978 GCF_900095145.1 Mus pahari | reverse complement strand
AGGCACTGGCGTAGCCTCACAAGAGGCCACAATATCAGGGTCCCTTCAGCAGTATCTTGCCGGCATGAGCATGAGCATTAGTATCTAGGTTTGGTGATAATATTCTAAACATAGGTGTGTTATTGTATAATTTCTCTGCATATTACAAACTCACATTACTCAGTTATATTTAAAAGCCACTGTCATATTTCAATGTTTCCCTATTTTTCAAAATATTTTCCCTACTTCTTTGATAAGGCCTCAGTATATAGTTTAGACTAGCCTTGAATCTATGATGATTACATCTCACATCCCCAAATTCTTGCATTATAGGCATGCATCAACAGATTTAGCTCTTTGTGTTAAATTATCTCCGCAGATC
Organism: Mus pahari; assembly: GCF_900095145.1. Taxonomy (NCBI): domain Eukaryota; kingdom Metazoa; phylum Chordata; class Mammalia; order Rodentia; family Muridae; genus Mus; species Mus pahari. The sequence goes on along the minus strand of NC_034595.1, from coordinate 44,182,617 downwards.
TTTACTTCTCCTTCCTAACATAAAGCATCTTTTCTCTCAGTTCCATTTTAACTCCAAGATTCAGAAATACTGAGCACCTTTTCCTGATGTGAGGCTGCACTGTATTGTTCCCGTTCAATGCCTCAAACTCAAGTTTGCTGACCTTACGTTTGTAGCATGAATCACAGCTGCTCCATTGCTATTGGCAGTGATTGATAGCAAGGGGGATGGGAGTGATTAAAGAGCATATGATGTGTTTGTTTGCATCTTGAGTGACTGCTATAGAGTATATGCAATCAAAGGCATGGTACATTAAATAAATCAAATAGCCCCATAAATCAGCACAACCTGCCAAGAGGCGCAGTGGGTACTTGCATTGCAGCAGGGCTGCATGTCAGGCCTTGGGCAAGCTGTTACCTCCAGGGTGAAGTTGTCAGAGCTGGAGCTCAAAGAATGAGGAAAGGCTGCCCTTTCAAAAATTTGGTTGGGAAGCTTAAATATAAGAACAGTATTTTAACATTTGTGCAAGAATGTGAAGTTGGTGGCATTTGTTTAGTTATATTCTCACATTGTACTCTCTCCTAGCAATTTCACAAAATATTATTTACAGTTGTATAAAATGTGCATAGAGAAAGGCCTTGTAGCTTTGAAGATTCCATCTGACCTGCCTACATTTTTATACTCGTTTTTTCTATTCATATCAAGTCATAAAAGATAATGTTTTCTCCCCTCAATACCATATAGCACTTATATTAGATCCCTTAAGACTCTTGGAGTGATGAGTTAGCATAGATGGACAAATTAGAATCTCAGAACTATTATGAAATGCATACTTAACTTAAACGCGAATTTAAGCATCATGAGGTTATGAGTTTTATTGAAAATTAAGATAAAAGAAGGCTTGAATAATTACAATGTGAAAGTATAGTGGAAGTAACAAGATTAAAACTTTAAGACACTCTTAAGCTCTCACCGCTTATTCTCATATCTAGCTGTCCTTCTCCCCCTCCCTTTCCCCCTCTCTCCACATAGCCATGGCCGACCTCTCTCTTTCTACCTTCTCTCTTTCTTTCTGCCTTTCTATAATAAAGCTCTAAAACCATTAATAAAACCTTTAAGATAAACACAGTGGCAAAGACCAACTGTAAGTGTAATAGGTTCACATGAAAAAATAAAGATCAGATGGCCTTTCCTTCAGCCTCTGCTCCATTATTTTGTCCTTGCATACCCTTTAGTCAGGGACAATTCTGGGTTAAAAATTTTTGACCATCCCACCATGGGATCAGTTCCATCTGCAGACACCAAACCCCAACACTATTGCTGATGCCAGGATGTGCTTACAGAAAGGACCCTTCTGGTCTGAGAGGCTCTGCCAGGACTGAAGACAGGTGCAGATACTCACAGTCAACCATTGGACTGAGCCTGACAACCCCAATTGCAGAGTTAGGGGAAGGGCTGAAGCAGCTGAAGGGGATTGCAAGCCCATAGGTGAAAAATAGTATCACTTAACCAGGCCCCTTAGAACTCCCAGGGATTAAATCACCAACCAAAGAATGAGTATACATATGCCAGTCCATGGCTCCTGCTACATATGTAGCAGAGGATTGCCTCATCAGGTATCAATGGGAGGAGAGGCACTTGGTCCTGTAGAGGTTTGATGCCCCCAAAGAAGGGGGTGGTAGAGGGATGATGCTGGAGTAGGTAGGGAGCACCCCCTTAGAGGCAAAGGGTTTGGGGTGGGCAGTTCATGGAGGGGAGACTGGTAAGGAGGATAATATTTGAAATGTAAACAAATAAAATGATTAATAAAACACAATAAATTTTAACTTTGTGACAAACACAGAAGTAGTTAATTATATAATTTAAAATGACTGTTAATGAATTGTCCCACAGTTTAATACTTGGTAAATATCCTCACTGGTGTGCAATGATTTAGCGATGAGCATTAGAATTTGTATCATGTTTTTATACCATTGTTTTTCCACAAACTTATCAAAATTCTTAAGTTTTTTATTACAGTCAGTTAATGAGAATAGAGATTAGTTTGCATATTGATTTGGTCATTCATGATATGACTTCCCAATATTTTAAAACTGTAAAGTAATTTTAATAGTCTTTATCATATTTTCAGATTGACAATAAAAGGTGGAGGGAAGTACACATATACCTTAAACTGATTACCGCTATACATGGTACCCTTTATTAGTATCCGCCACCATAGCTATACTTTGTCTCAATTGAGGGGGCTACAATAATACATCATTGCCACCCTGAGTAGATATTTCATGTTAAGTTCTATGCTTAACATTATACATTCTATAGGTAGACAAGTTTATAGTAGTAGGTAGAACACTCCGTATTCCATAGTCATAGCAAAATATTCAAGGCTGGGTATTTTATAATCAAAACCAGTTTACTTAGTTCACAGTTTTGGAGACTAAATGTCCAAACCTGGACTTCTCTCAGTGCCTCGTGTCTATGTGTCTAGTGAAGGCCTTATGTAACATATGGGATAATTTCAGATGGGCATGCAAAAAGGCATAAATCAGATGTCAAAGCCAGTGGTCATAGGAGTTGTTCTTGTTTGCTAATAACTCATTCTTGGAGGAACATGATGGGGTCTGATAGATACCAATTTGAATCCATGAGAACTAATACCTTCTGAAGCCAGTGTCCCAAATGCCTTGATGACTTAGTCATTTGGCCAAGCCCTTAAAGTCCCTTTATCACTTACCAGCTCTGCACCTGTCCTCAAAGTCCTGTCATGGGATGTTTAAGACACAATTAATTCATATCTAAACCAGAGCAGGATATATCTAACCACAACAGTGTCATGAGATTATTTTTATACATGCATAGAAGTTGCCTCAGTGTGCAAATGCCTATTGGATCTCAACTCTAACAATCAGTGGATATTTTGATTTTTCCTAATTTTTGCCTATCCAAGCCATGCTAGGGATTATACTACATATATATCACTAGGATGCTTCTTACATGTATTAAATTCACATAATTTCCTTTTGTGTCTTTTTGTACCTTTAAAGGTAATTTATTCAGAAATATTTTCTCATTGTTCTATGGTCTGTACATTTACTAATTGAAATGATTTTTTAAAAAATCTTGTTAGATGTCCATTTGGAGGACTTTGTGTAGTCTAAGATTTCAGCTCATTTGTAATAATACTTCTAAAGCAATATAACTTTTGTTGGGAGGATTTATATTAATTTTTTTATTCTCTTCAAAAATTGTTTATTCGTTCATTTAAGTTAGCTTACAAAGTAACAAGTTTGCTTATAGTATTTTAACCCATATTACCTTTAGATTAATTTCCAACCCCGCCTCCTTCTCTGTCTACTCTGTGCACAGTCTCCTTGCCCCACCCTCTCCCCACCTTCACAGCGCATGTGTTCCGTTGCCTTCATGCTCCCCACCTTTCTAAAAGCCTCTGTTCTGCTCCACGAGCTCCTTTATAGATCTGTGGCTTTTACTTACATTTACTTCCAGCTCAATACATACACATTCAATAACTGGAAGCTAGGAACTGCATACAATAGAAAACACAACCTGGGTTACCCTGCTTAATATAACATTCTTCACTTCTATCCATTTTCCTGTAAGTTTCATAACTGCATTTTCATTACAACTGAATACAGTTCTTGTGTATATACATGACCATTTCCTTAGTCACTTCTTTTTTTTAATTTATTATTATTTCCTTTATTTACATTTCAAATGCTATCCTGAAAGTTCCCTATACCCCACCCACGCCCCTGCTCCCCTACCCACCCACTCCAACTACTTGGCCCTGGCCTACCCCTGTGCTGGGTCTTATAAAGTTTACAAGACCAAGGGGCCTCTCTTCCCAATGATGGCCGATTAGGCCATTTTCTGCTACATATATATTAATTTTTAAAGCTAGAAGATATATCAAGTATGAAGAAAGCCTTTACAACTTGTGTCATATGAATTCCAGATTCATGAAACTAGCAATGTGCTATTGCCAAATACTTCTGAATCATTGTTATCAATCTACTTTGCTAAACTAGGATAATTCCTAACTGCATTTTAAATATTTATCTTTATTAGCAAGATGTATCTTCTAAGATCTTCTTCAATTTCTTTCTTCAGAGACTTGAAGTTCTTGTCATACAGATCTTTCACTTCCTTAGAGTCACAAGAAAGTATTTTATATTATTTGTGAGTATTGTGAAGGGTGTTGTTTCCCTATTTTTTTTTCTCAGTCTGTTTATCCTTTGTGTAGAGAAAGGCCACTGATTTGTTTGAGTTAATTTTATATACAGCTACTTCACTGAAGTTGTTTATGAGGTTTAAGAGTTCTCTAGTGGAATTTTGGGGTCAGTAATGTATACCATCATATCATCTGCAAACAGTGATATTTTGCCTCTTCCTTTCCAATTTATATCTCTTTAATCTCTTTTTGTTGTCTAATTGCTCTGGCTAGGACTTCAAGGTGAATATTGAATAGGTAGGGGGAGAGGGGGCAGACTTGTAATTTAGTAATTTTGATTTTAGTAGGATTGCTTCAAGTTTCTCTTTAGTTAGTTTGATGTTGGCTGCTGGTTTGCTGTATATTGCTTTTATTATGTTTAGGTAGGGGCCTTGATTTCCTGATCTTTCCAAGACTTTTATCATGGAGGGGTAATAGATTTTGTCAATTGCTTTCTCAGCATCTAACGAAATGATCATGTGTTTTTTTTGTCTTTAAGTTTGTTTACAGTGGATTACATTCTTAGATTTCCATAAATTGAACTCTCGCTGAATCCCTGTAATAAAGCCTACTTGATCATGATGGATGATTGTTTTGATGTGTCCTTGGATTCGGTTTGTGAGAATTTTATTGAGTATTCTTGCATTGATATTCATAAGGGAAATTGGTTTGAAGTTATCTTTTTTGTTGTGTCTTTGTGTGGTTTAGGTATCAGAGTAATTGTGGCTTCATAGAATGAATTGGGTAAAGAAACTTCTATTTCTATTCTGTAGAATAATTTGAGGAGAATTGGAATTAAGTCTTCTTTGAAGGTCTGATAGAACTCTGCACTAAACCCATCTGATCCTGGACCTTTTTTTCATTGGGAGACTATTAATGACCGTTTCTATTTCTTTAGGGAATATAGGACTGTTTAGATCATTAATCTGATCCTGATTTAATTTTGGTACCTGGTATTTGTCTACAAAATTGCCCATTTCATCCAGGTTTTCCAGTTTTGTTGTGTGTAGCCTTTTGTAGTAGGATCTGATGATTTTTTGGGTTTCCTCAGACTCTGTTGTTATGTCTCCTATTTCATTTCTGATTTTGTTACATTCCTCACCAAAGTTAGTTCTTTTTGCAACAGATGGAGATCATTACAGAAACAATTGGTCACTATGCAGTGCAGAGAACTAGTGATCTCAGGGACACCCGGGCCAAACTGCTACAGCATAATCTCTGTACCTAAATTTTGGAAACATCATGGAAGTTGGGAAGATAATACTGTAAGAGGCAGATGACCAGAAAATCTACTATGAGAGTGTGTCTCTGAGTCACGTCGAGGAAGCTTTACCCATGATAACTCAACAAGGTGGTTGCTTCAACAAGACCTGAAGTGATAAATTAATATATGCTAACATGAAAGAGGGAAATTTCACAAGGCTTCACACATTGAAAAAGAACTACAAGCAAACAATGGCTACTGAGAACAAAAGTGGTCGTACTCGGCGATGGGATCATTAACATGTTATCTAATATCTAATGATCAGCCCTTAAATCATATGCCTACAGGTAACAGGTAACAGACTTGGTACCTTGTAGACATTTAATAATAGGCAGATCAACTGAGGTTTTGATTTGGAGATGAGCACAGAAGGTTGGATAGGAAAATTAGAGGGTAGAAAGCAAAGTCCTGTAATTATATTTAAAATTTCAAATAATAAGGCAAATACTGTATAAAAGTCTTAATTTGAATATATGAATTTGTTTTTATCATTTTGACATTTAAACTCAAAAGCATTAATCAAGCAAATATCAAACACATATTTTTGCAGAAAACAGTTTTAAAATAGCCAATATATTATCAAAGGAATGTTTTTTGTAGTAAGTACTTTGCTATTTTAATAGAATGTGTATTTTAGACCAAAAGTTGTTTATATATTTATTTATATCAAGAACAGTATTTGTGTATACACATGTGAGCATATACCCGTACACATATGTACATATGTGCAATATAAGCACAAGTATAGCTATATGAAACATATATATTTTAAAATGTTGATAAATAGAAAGTTTATAGTACAAATCTCAAAAGTTTACTCAAGTATCTGTTTAAAATACCTTCAAGCAAAGCAATCACTTATTATTTAAATTTAGTGGCAGCAGCTGAAGCTGTTGATTCTTGGCTTGACTAATTGCCTGTCAGCATACCATTCACTGTTCAAAACAGATGAGGCACTAGCATAAGAAAAGAAATTGTGCTTTGTTCTGACCTATCTCTCAGAAGCTGAAAATACTATTATTTAAAAATCAAAAATCATTTTTAAACATTGTAAAACATTAGTTTTAAGCTAATACTGAATTTACTCTGTAAAAACCCACATTTATGGCAACTATAAATAATTGTAAGTGAAATGTGGCAAGATTTCCAATCCTAATGAGTTTATGTTTTGAAAGAAGTGTAAGTTTAGACTGTGGGTGTTTGAAGTTTTCAAACATCCATACATTAATGGTACCCATGTTTAGATAATTTCTTCAATGAGTCCTCTCACCCTCCTTTGACTGAAAGTATTTCGATTCTCTGAGAGTCCCCAAGTACAGACACTAAAACTGTAATTATCAGGAAACAATGGAGAAATTGATGAAACACTTCAGGAGGTCAAATATAGGGTAAACAACCCCTGAAAGCTCAAACAGAAAACAGATAGAATATGATGCTTGGTATTAACTGTAACTTTCTTCTATTTCAACAACTAGGGAAATGTAATATAAAATATATTTCACTATATGAAGTAGATTTTAGTGTCATTTTTTTTTTAAATTTCAATGTCTATGAAAACTTTTTCTAGTATAGAAGCATGACAGCCATTGAATACAGCCATTATATGTTTGTATCTAACTCACTTGGTGTTTCACTATTGTAGTTAGAGTGGGTTTTAAGATTAAAATATATATTAAGATTTTTGCCATGTTTCTGTAGAATCTCAAACTTAATTAAGAGCACAAAATAAGTACTATATGTGTGTGTAATAAAATCTCTATATGAATATTCACATATAAAATATAGAGTATATGAGGTCTAAAGACTACAAAAGAGAGAGAAAAAACAAATTATGCAGCTAACTCAAGAAGTTTCTTCTTTCAATGAAGATATTGAAGAAAGCTATAATAAATTAATAGGGGTTGGCAGAAACATAATTAGAAATGTACACACCAAGATGAGGTAGCTGGAGCTACATAAGCAAAACAGACTAAGACAATTTTCAGAGCAGAGTAAAGTGTATTGCCTTGGAGGGTGAGTCATTCATCATATACTACATCTATACATGTACCTCTTGGAAGACAGGCTATATATTAGTTCTGCAATCTAAAGCAACCATTGGGAGTTCTGAAATGGAGATTCATTTATGCAGTCCTATAAGGGAAAATGACATCATCGAATATAAGGTGGTCACAGTAAAAGTTGCTGCCTTGTGGAGGAAGCAGTCACATACTCAACACAGTGCCCACTACTTCTGTGCCATAGTTTTCTCTGTAGTGGTGGACCATGAGAGGAAGTCTGGTAAGGTCAAATTAAGGCCTAAAACCCCGGGGACCCTGAAGGGAAGTTAGGAGATGTACCTGCTCCCCTCACCAGGCTGCTGTCACATAGCCATAGTCCCCAGTTAGAATTGTGGCCATCAGTCACATAGGGGCAGTGCTCCCAAGTCCCTATTCATGTAGATGATGTAATCCAAGTCAAGCAAATAGGAAGCACCTGCTGTCAGACCAAATCTACTCCAAAAATGTTTATAAGATCCTACCCAGAAGGAATAAAGGTGTGTGAGAATTACTTTGTCATTTGAGAACATGTCACAAGTGCTGTAACACTTCCTGGTAAGAGTATACTCTCCCAAACATCTGCTACCAGAATTTCCCCAGCACTCCATTTGGTAGCCAGTCCTCCTCCAACTCAGTGAGGCTTGAGTGACTTCCAGAGCTTTGGTACCAGAGCAGTGGTAATAGCGGTGGTGGCAACAGCTGCATCCTTGTGCCCTTTCCCCTTTGCTGGAATCATCACATCAGGCTGGGCCAGAGGTCTGCACAGATAGCCTCTGATACACAGACTGACAGGTTTCTCAAATTCTTAATGGAGAAAAATTAACAATGCAACTTAGGTATTACAGTGAGTATTACAGGAATTAAAATGAACAGAAGATGTATTAGAAGCAGTTAGAGAATTTTGATATAGGTATTACTAAAGTCATTAAGATTATTATATTTTTCAATATTTTTTGACAAATTTTCACATAAGTACTGTGATATTAAAACAATATACAATAGTATACGAAAACTAGCTAGATTAGCTTGGTCTGTGAGTCAGATGCATTTCTACTTCCTTAGAATTTTTTATGACTAGTTATTAGAGGATGTTGTTAGCACTCACATTTTTTTTTCAGTTTGTTATAAATAATGGTCACCATGGTCAAGTGTTTTAAATGCTAACTTGTGAAGCCAACTTTGCATCCACATTTATTTCTTTGTTCATTACCTTGAAATATTTGTCAGTGGAAAGATAAAGATTTTCCATATTAGATGAAAAAAATACTTCAGTTACTTAATATCATGCCTTAACCTATCAGAACTCTACATGATGTGTAAATGTGATACAAGCTCTATCAATAAGCATACTGCAATTACATGTTTCTATACTGCATGATTTACCATTAGGTATAATCTTACTTAGGGAATGGACCCAGTAATATCATTTAATGTATTGGATTTCACTCTTGAGAGATACATCAGTTGCAGGAATAGAAAAGAAAGACACGAAATCTCATTAGGTTGGTCTCTTTCAAGATGAATATTTGTGAAGTTATTAATTGAATATTGTTCGTCCCCTGTAGGTTTTGCAGTATTATTATAAATAGAAGTGGGATACAATACTCAAATTCTATGGGCCATATGAGATATCATATAGAAACCTCCTACCCTAGAAGTCTGTGTGGTATGTGTGTGTGTGTGTTTGTATGTGTTTATATATTTATCTACACACATACATGAGCAAAAAACACATAAATTAAATCACTAAATAACAGAGAGACAAAGCTCATACTAGACATCTCTCACCACTAAATGAAACCTCCAGTGTCAGGAATATGTTACATCTCATTGTGTCATTGGCCAAAGGGTTTTAAACTTACTCCAGCAACTCAAACTATAGCCAAGTCTATTGCTTCTATATTTGAATGCCTACTTATTTTATTGAATACAGAGATTCTGAGCTGCTGTCTAACTAGACCTTTCATTCCTTATTGAAAGTGTTTATAGTACTAGAAGGTATCTTACATACTATGGAAAGAGAAAAGCAATCAACTCTGCTAGCTTTGATCTACAGTGGTGCACTGTCTCTATCGTACGCTGGTAGAATATATGCTTAAAAGATGTGGGAATAATCCACCATAATAATTGGATTTAAGCCACACTTCATAAGATGGAACCCATGCCTGACACATGATGAGTGGCCAAGAACCTTAAATAACCATGCATGTATTTAGCAGAAAACCAAAAAGGGTTGTTCTGCTAACGAAATGTAGCCATGAAATGAAACCTGGAAACATGCTCTTCTATCCATAGATCAGAATCTTGTATAGTTATCATCAAAGAATCTTCCACCTGTAATAGATATGAACAAGGAGATACCAACACTGGACACTAAGCAGAGAGTAAGTTACTTTGGAGCGCCCAGTGCTAAATGGAAAGTCTCCATCAAATCTTTCTCCTTGAGACTCAGAGAACTTGCAAAGGAAAGAAAAAGACTGATAGAGCAGTGATGGGTGATGGGTGACATCAAGTAAACAATGCTCTTTAAATACTACAGGATTGACCGAAACTAATAAAATGCACAGGACTAATGTAGACAAGGTACCAGCTCTGAGAGGGGAAAATGGGCATGATCTCCCATCCCTAACCAAGAAGCCATTTCCAATTGACAACTGCTCACCAAGGAACATTTAATTTTTTCCAATATAATCTCAATGAATATAAATTTTTTTTGGTCTGATTGTTTTCTAAATATAGAAAGAAAAAAGTTTGGAATTTTATGGGTAAAGAGGTTAAGGCAATGTTGGAAGAAATGAAGGAGGGAAAACTGTGAGAAGAATATATATAGTACATAGTAAAAATAGATTTTCAATAAGAATAAAATTTTATATAAATATTTGAATAAGAAATTATTTTACAACAAATTCACTCATTCACTAGTTCATAGGGAAATGTTGCCTGTTTCTGAAGTTTGAAATGTTTCAATTTACACTTCATTCAATCAAATAGCAGCAGTGACATAATATTCTCACCTGTTTTTTTCTCACCAGGGCTAAACTATGCATAGGCTTTGTGCTGAGTATCATGAGACAATAGTTATTAATCCTGAATTTTAGTATGAAAATCCAAATACATTGATGGCAAAAGGAAAAGAAGCATAGATATCAGCTACTCACTTCCTAGATAACAATAAAGTGGGAGAAAGAAAATGGCAAATAAGTCATATAGTGACATTTTAGATGCTGATTATAGATTAAGCATTGTTAGTTCTAAATTCAATTAGACATAGTCTTGGGGTTGTGCCATCAGCTTAGTCATTTGATCCCATTAGCAAAGGGTGCTGCTTCGTTCTCTCTCGAGTTATGATTCATTCACGGCATCACGGGATGAGTACATTGATATTTCAGGAACACTCTGCTGATTAATTGTCAAGAGGGGAACTCCAGCTCATGAGGAAGGATTGACTTCTCATTTGACCACAGAAAGAAAATGCTCAATGATGCAGAGGAAAGCCAAAGCAAACTTTGACCCCATGGATGCTGCTAGACGGTGAATCATTTATATTCCACACAATTTAAAACACTATTTTTATCTCAAACTTTGTTTTTAAAAAAGTTCTGGTAATGCTTCTTTTAGATTGGGGTTATTGCATACTGAAGAATCAAATAAAGTACATTAAAAATAAATTCTATAAATGATTCAGTAATGGGTGAACACCAGTAAGGAACATTTGACTAATTTTACATTCCAAAAGGATGAAAAATGATCTTATGAACATGCAGAGAAGTACAAATTACATAATAGAAGTCTTCAATAAATGCTGGACTGTCCACAAAATTTGTTTCCCATACATAAACATTGTAGTAAATCATTGTAAATTGTTATAAAGTTCACAATAAACAAAAGTATCTTTAAAAATCATTTCAGGAACGATTGCTCATGATTAAGAGCAAGCTAGTTCCAGAGGATCTGCATTTTGCTCCCAGCCTCCATGTCAGGAAGCTTATATCAATTGGAAGTGTATGGAAGTATTTTATGCTTTCTTTTCACTTTCAGTTTCTTGCATATACATGATATTATATATAATATGTATACGATGTATATGATGTATAGTATACACACATTAAAAAACAACGATAAAATTATTATAGTTGGTCTTTAAACAAAGAAAAAAATCCCTCTCTCAGGGAGTTAATTTTCAGAATACCATTTGAAAATACCTTAACTGCTAGTATATTTCAGAGTGCTCTGGTAGAAGATATATCTCTTCACTAAGAGACAAATTTCTCTATGATGCAAAAATAAGGGCAGAGATATAGTCACATAGAATATCATTTCCTTATTGTGTAGTATTGTTGGATATCAACAGCTCTGAAAATTCTAATAGTGTTCCTTAGAATAATTCAAAAATCACTCATTTTACAAAAACCAAAAAACTTCTAAATAAAGAACCATAGGCCCATTCCTTGACATCAGCTATACCAAATGTGGAAACATGACTTAAAACTAATCCTTACATTAAATGATTTATTAATTTCTGAAGAATATCATATAATGCATTTAGATTATAATTTCCAACTCCCCCATTTAACCATTCCCAGATTTTCCTACCAATCCTAAATCTTCTCCCCACCTTTTCATAATTTCATAACCCATCACTCCAATTTGTAAAGTTCATATATCTCTGGAATGGGGCCATCCACACACCTTTAAAAATTTGATTTTCCTTTGTCCTGATGTCAACTATACATAGCCCTTCATTTATTTATGTATGCTTATGAATTCCTTCCAGTTCAACGCTAGAAACTTTGTTGGTTTGATCTTGTATAGGCAACCATAGATGTGGCAACTCCATGGAAACAGAACTTCTGTAGTATTCAAAAATCACTGTGGTGCTCTAGTCTTCCCTGCATTCACTGCATTCCCCTTTCCAAGATGATCACTGAGCCTTGAGGAGGAATATGATACAGATGTTCCTTTTGGTGCTCTGCACTTCTTAGTTATTCTCTGAAATTTGTCCAGTAATGATTTTCTGAATAAGCCTTCATTGTAACATAAAACCTTGCCTGATGAAGTTTTAAAGGTGATCTAAACTATAAGCAGAAGGATATAAATTTAGGATGCAGGTTGATACCACAACCTCTTAGCCAAATAATACTAGTAAGATCACCAAGAAATGCAGCTTGTGAGCTCTGCAACTATGAATTCTTAACAAGATGTATACTTCCAAACATATGTGTTTTCCTGCACAGAAGCCCTTACATCTAATAACAAAGGATTTTGATATACTTTTCATATTTTCCACAAAACACCCATGGGCAATTTTCCCATATTCATCATTATTAGACTTCATAGTTGTGTGATACTGCCAATGATATTTTCTGTAACAGTCCCAATAGAACTTTTACTATGAGATACAGCCTATATGGAAGAAAATTCCTGAAATTGATTTCTCTATGTCCTGTGGTAAATGAATGTGATGTCTTTGCTAATCAGGTCTTACTAAATTGTGATACTCAGACAGAAAGTAAGAACAGATCTACTATATGAGCTAACAGTACCACTCATGGACATATACTCTATTTCATACTCTAGATATAAATATATTTTTGTTCAGTGTTGCTCTCTTTACAAGAGCTAGGATACAGAAACAGCCTAGATGTCAATTAGGTGATGAATGGATTATGAAAAATATGGTATCTGCATGTGTTTAAATTGTATTAAGCTGCCGGGTGTGGTGGCTCACGCCTTTAATCCCAGCAATTGGGAGGCAGAGGCAGGCAGATTTCTGAATGTGAGGCCAGCCTGATCTACAGAGTGAGTTCCATGACAGCCAGGACTACACAAAGAAACCCTGTCTCGAAAAAAAAACAAAAAACAAAACAAGAAAATTGTATTAAGCTGCAAAGAAACCTAAAATTTGTAATTCTTCAGGCAAATATATAAAGCTGGAAAACTTTGAACTGAATGAGGTAAACCAGACACAGAAACATAAACATCACATCTTCTCAGGCATATGTGGGATCTTGGTGTCAAAGTTTTATTCTCATACTTAATTTGGAGTCGTTGTAGAACACAGGACTCTACAAAATATCTGTTGGTGAAGAGGGAGAAGAAATGATTTAAGGAAGGAGTAATAGGAGAACATTGTAGTATTAAAGGCGGACAGGAGAAAAATAGAAAGTCTGCATGAGAAGCAGCTGCACACAATAAGACAGGCAATTGGAGGAAGGATAACTAATTTTCATTGAAAAAATGTATGGAAACCTACAGATTTATAGATAACTGCCTGCATTTAATATCAGAGTTTATTTCCCTTTAGCCTTCCATGCCAGCTGAAAGGCTAGTCTTGTGTGAGAAAAGTTTTGTTAACCACAGTTGCTTTGGGTTATAGACTGAAGTGATTTCATTCCCATCTCTTTACCCAGTCATCCCTCTATGTCATACTTACTTCCCCGCTGTAAAGTTCTTCAAGAATTAGATGGGCCAAAACAAATGCCTTATGACTGAAACAGCAACAGTCATTTATTCTCAGGTTCTTGAGCAGCCATGAGCCTAGGATTCACTGCTGACTCTGTCAGGACTGGTTTCCCTAATTAAGGCGAGAAGATATCTTAAATTGTCTGAAAATTATAATTTGTATCCCACTTCAAATACTTCAACTAAAATATTTACAGGGATAGAAATAGTCATTCTTTTCTATATGCTAACTTCACTCAAAGCTCTTGAATTAGAATCATGTGCTATTCTCATGTGTTTTGACATCTCTTTCCCATTCAGCTTTCAACAATCCCTTTTCTTGTGTACTATGAAGATAATGGAGATAAAGACAGAAAAAACTTTTCCCTTATACAGAAGGCCATCAAGATCCTGCAGAGAACATGGAAATATTCTATTTCACATAACAAAAATATGTTATAGTTTTAGGGAGTAAGACACTGAATATCATTGAATAAATACACATTTTTTTTCTCACTTAATCAAATGTTTTCCATATGTCATATGTTGTTTTGAAATTTTATGATGGTGGACATATTTGACTTGGATATAGGAAAATATATAAAAATATGATTATTATGGGATGTGCATTTGTATCCATTTATAATAATGTTATACTTGTCCCAGTCAACAAAAAGTTGTTTCCTAGAATATTATTTTTCACCTTCTGCTCTGACTCACTCAATAATATGAAAAATGAGAAAGATCAAAGTTGGTGTGAGCATATTAAATAATACTTATACAGTCCTATGTTACCAAGGAAAGACAATATTTAAATATAGAAAACTGTGCATTATCCTTAGAAAAATATTCAAACATTCAAAGTTATAAGAGGAAATTTCATGTCTGTCTGTCTGTATGTATATATGTATGTATGCATTACTTAATTCAAAAGTAGAAGTTACCAAGTTGTTATTATTAAGTATTATATAATTATAAATAGATTATAATATCATTCTTCAGAGTTAAGAATTATATAAAAAGCAGTGTTACTCAAATTTATGATTGTAGAACAATTACACTTTTTCTATGAATTTTTTATTAGATATTTTCTTCATTTACATTTCAAATGCTATCCCAAAAGTTCCCTATACCCTTCCCCGCCCTGCTCCCCTACCCACTCACTCTCACTTCTTGGCCCTGGCATTCCTCTGTGCTGGGGCATATAGAGTTTGCTAGACCAAGGAGCCTCTCTTCCCAATGATGGCCAACTAGAGACATATGCAGCTAGACACGAGCTCTGGTAAAGATTAGTTCACATTGTTGTTCCACCTATATGGTTGCAGACTCCATCAGCTCCTTGGGTACTTTCTCTAGCTCCTCCATTAGGGGCCCTGTGTTCCATCCTATAGATGACTGTGAGCATCCACTTCTGTATTTGCCAGGCATTGGAAAAGCCTCACGGGAGACAGCTATATCAGGGTCCTTTCATCAAAATTTTGCTGGTGTATGCGATAGACCACCCAGAGACTGCCTCACCCAGGGGTCCATCCCTTTAATCAGCCACCAAACTCAGACACTATTCAAGAACAATCACATTCAAAAATAGTAAATTGCAACTGATCTTTGTGAAACATGCCTACGACCAGTTCCCCGCCATTAAGCAGCAATATTTTTGGAAGATGTGATTTTATGTTTTTATATGTAATAGTGTGTGTGTGTGTGTGTGTTTGTGTCTGTGTGTGTCTGTGTGTGTGTGTGTGTGTGTGATACAAATGGAAATATAGCACATTTACAATACATTCATGTGTTTGTGAATATGTTTGCATGTGTGTGCTTAAATATGTAGAGGCCAGAAATCAACTCATGTGACCTTCCTCATGTCTGGAGCGCACCAGACCAGCCGGAACACAGCGTCCTCGAACCGCCCACCGCCGGACCGCCGTCGCAGGACCGCCCACCGCCGGACCGCCGTCGCAGGACCGCCCACCGCCGGACCGCCGTCGCAGTACCACCCACCGCCATCGCAGGACCGCCGCCATCGCAGGACCGCCGTCGCTGGACCGCCCACTGTCGCCTGGACTGCCCCCCATCATCGCGAGAACTTCGTGGCAACTTCAGGGGACTCTGGGGCATGCTGGGAACTCTTCTTTGTATTTAAGCCAGTTCCAACAATAAAATATGGGCTTTGATCAGGACGTCTTAGACAGGGCCCCATTTTTCCTTTGCAGCCCTGTTCCTTTTCTCAGGAGTTCTCGTCCTCCAGTTCGGATCCACAGTGGGTTCTGCAGGCAAGAGTGCGAACCCACCCCAAGGTGTTCTGCCCATGCAGACAAGGCGCCGGTCTGCGTGCAGGCAGGAACACTAGTAAATCTTCGTCCTTTATGTTGAAACATGAGTCTATGTCCTAGGAATTTACTACTTTAACTGAATAACCTGTGCATCAAGTGCTGGAATTCTTTCTAGCTCAATTTCCCCAGCATTGCTACAGTCATTATCTACCATGCCTTGATTTTTAAATAGGGAAACAAGCTTATTTCCTCAGGTTGGAAACTAAAGTCCTCAGGTTATAATATCAAGCACCCCAGTTTAGCAAATTGGGAAACATTGGGAGAAAATAAATTTCCTACATTTAGAAAAATGTTGGTAATAAATATTAAAGTCAATGATAGTGAAATATACAATACAACAAACAATAAAACAATGAATACAAAGTATATCTTTTTAACTAAAATACATAAAACTTGCCAATATATAGCTTGACTAACAACGAGAAGAAGTTACTCAAAGCAAACAATATCAGAAATGCTGTTCACATTTACAGCTCATGTAATTATAAAATGGTAATAAAATAGTGCTATAAGCAAACTTATGTAAAGTCTTGATGACTTAGATAAAATGATTAAATTGCTTTAAAAATATAAAATTCAGACAAGTGACATAGAAAACTTTAATTGCTTATATCAATGTAAAATTTAAATCAGCAAATTTAGACAAATATCAACTTACAATGCATCTCTTAAATTTTTCTAAACATTTAGAGATAAAATAGTATATGTTTGTAATATCTTTTGAGAAATTCTAGTTAAGAAAGTATTTCATAACATATTTCAAGTGGTCATATTATCATAACCAAATAAACACAAAGAAATAAAAGATCTTACCCTTTGTGACTAAGGATACAAACATTGTGAACAAAAGAGAAAAGTTAGCCCAGTATAATTCAATACAACTAATAAATCATGATAATTTATTTCAATTAAGAATTCAACCTGATTCAACTTTCACACATGAAACCAATCAAGACTTGCAACAGGGGCTGGTGAGATGGCTCAGCAGGTAAGAGTACCCAACTGCTCTTCCTGAAGGTCCTGAGTTCAAATCCCAGCAACCACGTGGTGGCTCACAACCATCCGTAAGGAGCTCTGACTCCCTCTTCTGGAGTATCTGAAGACAGCTACAGTGTACTTATATATAATAAATAAATAAATCTAAAAAAAAAAATACATCCTAATTTTTAAAAAAAAAAAAGACTTGCAACAGCACATTAAAATGTAAACAAACAAATAAATTTACACATGCATGAGCTGCCTAATGCCAAGGCAATAGAGTAGACACATATCAGCACACAATGAAACAAATAAAAATATAGTAACATTTAAAAACAAACAAAAATTTGATTACATGAATGTATACAGAAAACTATTTGGCAACCCCAAGCTCACATTTACCGTACCGTTTGAAAATGGTTTTAGACAGGGTTACTTAGTCTTCATAGTGAACTTGTATCAGATATGTGGCTGATATATCTCCTTAGCAAAGTAGGTAGCATGCAGTTTCATAAAAGGTTTTGATAATATAACTCACTGGGAAGAAACTGGAAATTTCTCCATAAATCACATTCAATGAAGGGATACCTTCACTTTCACTTTGATTAAATCTTTAACTATAATAAATGTTAATACTAAACACTGAAAGATTAAATGATTGAAATGGAAGATATAAACCATTATTAATTTACAAATGACATGAATGAGCTACTAGGAAGCCTCAGAAAATCTACACTAAATATATAATTCAATAAGTGGAAGGGAAAAAGGAAGAGAATTATGGAAGAAAAACTAAGATAATACAACAAAGTCACATAAAGTAAATAAAATCATAGGGTAGAAGGTCAATGTAAAAACCTTATTGCTTTCATCTGAAATTAGAAACAGTAATTATACTTAGCATAAATGCATACAATTTAAGGCACATGCAAAGGATTTAGGGAATCTATAGAGTAGGTATCGAGAAACTATAAATGTCATATAAAAATAAATAAAATTAAATGAAGCAGTTCCAGTTAAACTTTAGAATTCTTAATACTGTTAATAAGTTTATTTATTATACAATGATTTGCATGCTTCACACTTCTGGTTGTAGAATGAGCCTCAAATCCAGGCAGAGTGATAAGTTTTCTCTACAACAATTGTTTTACTATATGAATATATCTTATCTGGCAGAATGGTATCATCATATACTTTATGTGACTCACAGCCTGTTAAAGTCCTGATTGTCAATCATGAGACAGGAAAAGAACATGTATTGTGTTGGGGGTTTCTGGGTCTTCCATGAATAATAATTTGTAAGAACTTATCTCATACCTATGACTGAGATTTTTTGTTTAGTATCTCTTGGCTTTCATTGGCACTATTATATAATCATCGAGAATGTTTGCCATCATCTCCTGTATCCAGACAGGAAGCCTAGTGGAGTGATAGAGACAAAAACCTACCCACAAAACATTCATACATATATCCTGCCAAAATAAAAATTCTATCACATATGTATCTCAGTCAAATTTCCAGGACTGTTTTTCACAAGCACAATTATATTTCAAATTCATATGGGAAACATAAGATCTAAAATAGCAATGGCCATTCTGAACAAGATGAATACTATAACCGGTATCACTATAACTGATTTCAAGTTGTATTATACAACAATACTAATAAAACCAGCATGGTTCCATTATAGAAATAGATATACAAATTAATGGAGTAGAATTAAGGATCCAGATATAAGCCAAAAAATATCTTTAATATAATTTTTATTAAGATACCAAAAAATAGAACAAACAAAAGACACTGGAGAAAAGACAGCAGCATCAGTGAATAATGCTAAGAAACCTGAGTTCCCCCAATGGATCAAGGACACATATCTCATGATATTCAAATGAAGGTTGTAGATTATTATGCCAATAAATATATCCTTCTCTCCCTGCAAGTGTGTTCTAAGAGTAAGTGATCCTCTGACTGTATTTTATTAAACTTGTGCAATCATGACTAATACAAATAAGACTGGCTGGTCAAATGTTGTGAGCCCCATGGATAAAAACTAATATCAACACTAGGATCCTTGAGATTTGATTATTCAGTAAGAGTAATCAGCTTTTGTCCATGCCTTCATAACAAGGGTATTCTTGTAAATGGAATCAGAAGGAACATGGTGGAAGTCCTTGAAGTCAATCTGTACACAAGGCAGATAGAACATCAGCTGACAGGAATTCCCAATTTCTTTCTTTTTTTTTTTTTTTTTTAATGACTCATTGAACACACTCCAGCCTGCAATCCAAAGCACCTAAAAGCAAATTAGAAAACTCTGTCAATCACATGGGAATTAATTTTTAAAATCTCAGCACTATCCTTAGTAAACGGATGGATTTATTGAGCTTGCCTTCAAAAAGTTGACCTTGTTTGTGCTCAAAAACTATCTAACTAATCAAGCTTAGTCAGAAAGAAAGAGAAGTCCCATTAATAATCTGGCATGAGGCATTGTTTCAATGGGGCCATCCATTCCAATTCATGCTGAAAGAATCAGAAATGCTCAGACCTGTAGTATTTTCATTAGTTGGTCATTATTTCAGGTAGTCTTGCTGACAAAGAAAAATCTTTACCTGTTTTATTTTATGGCTTCTGAATTCTCATTCAGCCAGATGGGTACTTACCTAATTGCAAAACAGATTGTGTCTGTGTCTACAAAGCAAATTGAATTGGAGACTTGAACATTAATCTCCAGGCCATATGTGAATGTTGTCCTAAGTAAATATGACAATACCACACAGTCATCATTACATGCTATTTATATAATGACAGAAGTCCATTTCTATTGATTCAGATATGCATAACTGGTTTTCTAAGTAGTGTTAGGTTACTGATGTCAGAGTCATCATGTACCATGTTAAAGGCATACCCCAGTCCCCAGTTTTTCTTTCAAATTCTACACTGTCAGAATTGCTGAAGTAGAACTACAAATCATGTGACATTTTAACAGTCTTCTATACATTCAAATAAGCAATAAATGCTGAAAATGAAGTTCCCCATAAAATCTTGTTTCAAGAAGAGCTTATTATTGATCATTCCTGAAAGGTACAAAAGAGATTACTGTCTCCCTACTTGTATATGCACATTAAGTAGTTCATAACAACAATAGAGAAAACAATAAGACAGAAATAATGCAGGGGTTCCTTGTTTTTGGCATGCAGGGTGTATTTAGAAATGTCTGGGGGTTTGATTGTCAAGATTTGATTGGCTGTTAGGAAAGGAGGAATGGAGCATGTGTCCTTATTATAAGTTGGAACATCTTCTGGGTATATACCCAGGAGAGGAATTGCTGGATCTTCCGGCAGTACTATGTCCAATTTTTGAGGAACTGTCAAACTGATTTCCAGAGTGGTTGTAAAGGCTTGCAATCCCACCAGCAATGGAGGAGTGTACCTCTTTCTCCACATCCTCGCCGGTATCTGCTGTCACCTCAATTTTTGATCTTAGCCATTCTGACTGGTGTGAGGTGGAATCTCAGAATTGTTTTGATTTGCATTTCCCTGATGATTAAGGATGTTGAAATTTTTTTCAGGTGCTTCTCATCCTTTCAATATTCCTCAGTTGAGAATTCTTTGTTTAGCTCTATACCCCATTTTTAATAGTTATTTGATTTTCTGGAGTCAGCTTTATTTATAATAGCCAGAAGCTGGAAAGAACCCAGACGTCCCTCAACAGAAGAATGGATACAGAAAATGTGGTACATTTACTCAATGGCGTACTACTCAGCTATTAAAAACAATGAATTTATGAAACTCTTAGGCAAATGTATGGATCTGGAGGATATCATCCTGAGTGAGGTAACCAATTACAAAAAACACAAATTATATGTACTCACTGATAAGCGGATATTAGATCACAAACTTAGAATACCCAAGAAACAATTTGCAAAACACATGAAACTCAAGAAGAACTTTGTATACTTCATTCCTTCTTAGAATGGGGAACAAAATACCCAAGGAAGGAGTTACAAAGACAAAGTTCAGAACAGAGTCTGAAGGAATGACCGTCCAGAGACTGCCCCACTTGGGAATCCATCCCATAAACAACCACCAAACCCAGACACTAGGCAATTGCCAACAAGAAATTGCTGACAGAAGCCTGTTATAGCTGTCTCTTGTGAGGCTCTCCCAGTGCCTTGCAAATACAGACATGGATGCTCACAGTCATCCATTGGTCGGAGCACAAGGTCCCTAATGAAGGAGCCAGAGAAATTCCCAGGTAGCTGAAGGGGACTGAAGCCCCATGGAAGGAACATCCATATGAACTAACCAGTACCCCCAGAGCTCCTTGGAACTATACCACCAATCAAAGAAAACACATGTTGGAACTTGTGGCTCTAGCTATATATATGTAGCAGAAGATGGCCTAGTCAGTCATCAATGGGAGGAGAGGTCCTTTGTCCTGTGAAGGTTCTATGCCCCAGTATAGGGGAATGCCAGGAACAGGAATGGGAGTGGGTGGGTTAGGGAGTGGGGGTGGGGGTGGAAGGGATTTTCAGAGCGAAACCTAGGAAAGGGGATAACATTTGAAATGTAAATAAAGAAAATATCTAACTTAAAAAAAGGAAAGGAAAGGAGGAATGCCACTGGACAGTGGGGCCAGAAAAAGCTAAATACTTACTGCATAGTCCAGGACTCTATGAAAAATAATTATTTGAAGTCCAAGAAACCCTATTCTATATGCCTAAAAAATTGTATCTGTAAGTCTAAGACTTATGGCTCACAACTCTGAAGCATGAGTGGAAATGGAAAGAGAGTTTCAACTTCAATTTAACCTGCCATTTTCTTAAAGTTGTCTTCCCACTTGAAAAATTTCAGCCTCATGTTAGTTATTCTTCCTTTTTTTCACAGTAGATGTCTCCTCCTTTTGCACAAACTGCTTTTCCACCATACACCATTGTCTTAGAGAGTACTTGAGTATATGTTTTTAATTAACATTTTCTCTGAGTCTGCAGAATTTACAGTTTGCCCTCAGCAATTGTATATTTCTACATATTTTAAATATATATTGCAAATAATGTATTCCTTAAATAGTTATGAGCAAATTCTAAAGTATTCTTCTGTTTTCATATCTTATTAAAGAAAATTCTCTTTATAACAGAGACTATTATATAAAACCACAGCCAATCAAAATACAGAGGGCAGGGGAGGATGTGGCGCACAGTGGCACCAGCATATTTCATGTATGTTTTCCAGTGTTCATTGCTAAAGATAGTTCAAATTTTTGTAATAGTCAGTATAACAGAAAATTTGCTATGAGGTTATGTCTCCTAGAAGAGTCAGAGAAGCTACCCAGACAAAAATCTAATCAACATTGCTGCCTAAACAAGATATGAATAATAACACTACCAGGGATGTGTTAACATGGAAAGGAGAAAACTCAAGGGATATCAACCCTAGACAAAGAAGTATGGCCAACTGAGTATTACAGAGAGGAGAAGAGTCTTCACCAGAGAAGAAAGCCCTAGTTGGTTATCCAATACTAAGTGGTCAGCCCTGTGATCATATACATACAGGTAACATTATATAGTGAGAATACGCTGTATTTATGTATTTATATGCACATACACATGCATACACATACACATATACATATATACATATATATGCAGTATATGTGACAATAAAAAAAAAGAGTATGTTTGAGACATAAAAGAAAGTATAAAGGGGAAAAGATATAATATTAAAAAAATAAAAAAGACAAACGAACAAAAGAAAATTATATAAAACAGCAATAGCCTAATGTGATATTTTTGTGGTATTTTGGGTACAAAGTACAATAAAAATTTTTCAATATGATTAAAAATAATTATATCTCAATGGTAAAATTCCAAATTCTCTTAAATTGAAAGTAACAAAATCTCAAGTAGTCCTGAGGAAAAACTAATAACTTTTGTATTATCAATAATTTTTTATTTATTCTCAGATATATTGTCAGAGTATGAAACTCTAATTAGCTCATCCATCATGACCAAGTAGGCTTTATCCCAGGGATGCAGGGGTGTTTTAATATACAGAAATCCATCAACATAATCCACTATATAAACAAACTCAAAGACAAAAAAAATCACATGATCATCTCGTTAGATGCTGAGAAAGCATTTGACAAAAATCCAACAACCCTTCATAATAAAAGTCATGGAAAGATCAGGAATTCAAAGCCCATACATAAACATAATAAAGCAATATACAGCAAACTAGTAGCCAACATCAAATTAAATGGAGAGAAACTCAAAGCAATCCCACTAAAATCAGGGACTCGACAAGGCTGCCCACTTTATCTCTACCTATTCAATATAGTACTTGAAGTCTTAGCCAGAGCAATTGACAACAAAAGGAGATCAAGGGGATACAAATTGGAAAGGAAGAAGTCAAAATATCACTATTTGCAGATGATNTGATAGTATATATAAGTGACCCTAAAAATTCCAACTGGGAACTCCTAAACCTGATAAACAGCTTCAGTGCAGTAGCTGGATATAAAATTAACTCAAACAAATCAATTGCCTTTCTCACACCAAGGACAGACGGGATGAGAAAGAAATTAGGGAAACAACACCCTTCACAATAGTCACAAATAATATAAAATATCTTGGTGTGACTCTAACTAAGGAAGTGAAAGATCTGTATGATAAGAACTTCAAGTCTCTGAAGAAAGAAATTGAAGAAGATCTCAGAAGATATAAATATCTCACATGTGAGTGGATTGGCAGGATTAATATAGTAAAAATGGGTATCCTGCAAAAAGCAATCTACTGATTCAATGCCAATCCTCATCAAAATTCCAACTCAATTCTTCACTGAGTTAGAAAGGGCAATTTGCAAATTTATCTGGAATAACAAAAAACCTAGGATAGCAAAAACTATTCTCAACAATAAAAGAACCTCTGGGGGAATCTCCATGCCCGATCTCAAGCTGCACTACAAAGCAATTGTGATAAAATCTGCATGGTACTGGTACAGTGACAGACAGGTAGATCAAGGAAAGAGAATTGAAGACCAAGAAATGAACCCACACACCTATGGTTACTTGATCTTTGACAAAGGAGCTAAAAACAATCCAGTGGAAAAAAAAGACAGCATTTTCAACAAATGGTGCTGGTACAACTGGCAGTTATCATGCAGAAGAATGCAAATTGATCCATTCTTATCTCCCTGTACAAAGCTCAAGTCTAAGTGGATTGAAAATGTTTATTTATCTTTGCAAATTTCAAAAATTTTTTTGAAATTAGAATATTCTTAAGAAAAATTGTAGACCCATGATCTAATAACTAAAGAAAATATCATTCAAGTATTGCACTAATTAATAGTGAAGTGTATGTAACAATACTAATATAATATATAGAAATTTAAACAATACATAATACAAAGAAATATATACAATAGAAAACTTATTGCAGAATTAATGAATGAAGCAGAAAGCACTCCAGTTGTTCCAAGCCTGAAAGATTTCATGTCTGTGTTTAACTTTTCCACAAGTACCTGTTGCAGTTCTCAATCTCTGAGACTTTGTAACTAATTGTCTCAGTCAACCACAGCTGTGTGGGTAGTCCTCCAGTGCTTACTGGGAAAACAATATGGAATGCCATGTGTACTCTTGAGTCTCTCTCAAATGCCTCCAAAGAATAATGGCCTCTCATGTTCTTCTACTCTTAAAATCTCTTCACAACACCTCTCACTTTTGAATATCTTACTTGGATTTGCTGAGAAAATGAATTTTGGGAAGTGTAGTACTCAGGATCTCTTAGATCCTTATGTAGAATAGTGCAACACTAAATTGACAATCCAGCAAAGAAATATGATGTAACACTATTAAAAATTTTCTGGTTAACACAATTGTAGTGGAGAAGAGTTTTTTTACTTCTATTCATATTTCTCTGATTCCAATTCTTTCACAGAGAGTGTTATTGATACTATCAGAAATGATGTCTAGTTTTTACTGAATAGAATATTTCAAATTGGGTACTGAAGACAATTCTGGATCCTTTCTTATTAAAATGAAGCATGTTTACATCTCAGATATATCTTGAATACTTCCTGGGGGGAAAATGTATCTATGCTTATTCATTAAAAGATAGATTGTGTCACTATGACAAAAGGCCTTAAATGGGATAATGATAAAGAAACAAATCCCCATTCTGGCCTCAGGTTTGTAGGTTCAAAGGTATAGAGCAGGCACAAGATCTGTTCTTGGTCACTTCATAACTTGATACAGATTGTGAAGCAAAACAAACAGACTATTACCCAAAAGATTGCATCTCAATCCAGGGCATAACAGGAGAGGGGAAAGGGAAAATGGGGCTGGGACTTTAAATAGAAAATGGGCTTGCATGGTGTTCCCTCAAATAGAAAGTTTCCTTCCAAAACTGTCACATTTTCTCCAAGATAAGAGGAGGCTCAGGTGGTGAATAAGGGAGAAAATAAACACTAGGAATATTTGAGGACCCCCCCCCACACACACACACACCTAACAGCAAGCAAGAGGAGATGGAGGGAGATGATTCTGACCACCCAAACTTCAGTAAGAGGCAATTTATCCTGTGAAACAGATTTCTTTGTCAGTAATTCCTCTGAATACTTTCATTAAACTCTTCTGTAAAGAGCCTTATCATAAGACTCAGTGTCAGGAGCAGGGGCAGCATGCATTTTATGTGCTCTTCTTGAAAGTCATAAAAGAAAATTGAAGAGATGTGAATGTAGTTGGTGGAAATATAATGCACCAAGTGTACATATGAAATTGCTTTTGAATAATTGTGCACCTTTATGCACTGTGAACTACTAATGCATTAGGTAAGTGCCAGGCTACTGGGCTTCACGAACAAATAATGAGATTTTAGGTGAGGACTCAGAATATAGTTATTTACCCATTTACAATCTCTGATTCTTCACCTATAATGTAAAGGAGTTTGATTACATGTTTTGAAATTTTCCTTCCAGCTCTGTCAGGCTGTGTTTCCTTGAACACATCACAGCCAGTTCATGGACAAAATGCCAAACTTGGAAATGTTATCTCCAGTCCCCTACCAGGCATACTACTATCATCTTTCTGCTCTATTGCCCTTAGGCACCATCCCAAAACATCTCTACTTGGGATTTTTCCAACCTTCTTCTCTTAGTCAGAGTTCATCAGCTCAGTGTCTCTTCCATATCTAATATGATGCATAATATGTGCTGCTGGGATGGTGGGAGCTAATGAGGTGGTAGCTTGCCAGATGGCATATTTGCATTTTAACAGGGGCCTTCTGGAAACAATGCCTTAGTACAAAAGAGTGTTTTAATTGGTGTGAGTGTTATCAAACAAGGTAGGCCTTCTGAGGAGAAGAACCACAGTTAATGAAATATAAGCCAATCAGTGTGCCAAGCTGAAACTATTTCTATTTTAGATACAGAGTGCATTGCCAAAGAAAATTTTTAAGATGTTATTAAGGTGTTTGAGTCACCTCTTAAGTGACAATATTTCCTTTGCTTGAAATTCCCATGTGTTCATGAAAACAGTAGACTCAAATATTGAAATAAATATCACACAGAATAAAGATACTAAGCGAAATCTAAAGTAACGGTCAACCATTAGACATATCAGCTTCTACAGAAAAAGGTATTCATTACACACTGCCATACATTTTGGTGAACAGACTAAGTTAAAATAAAAACTGATATGCCAATTTAAATTTTGATGCAAAATTAAGACTACTGCAATGGAAACGGGATTAAAAATCCTGCACATGGAGCTAACTGCCAGCACATTAATTTAGCATATATATAAATCTAAGTCAACTAGTGGCAGATATCTTAAAATATTGCAATGAAAGTCAATTTCCGAGGATTTTGCATATAATATTCCCAAAGTATGACTGCTATATACACCATAGTATTGTTGTGTCTAAGATGAAATAAGAGGAGGGGAGGGGAGGGGAGGGGAGAGAGAGGAGTGGAGGGGAGAGAGAGGAGAGGAGAGGAGAGGAGAGGAGGAGTGTGAACTTGGCACGTGTGTGCAAACAGAATTGTAAAGAAGAAATTAATCAATTGGAATGGGAGGTAATGTCTGAGTTTATTGGGTGGTAGTATATATTAACTTATCGAATTGTATACAAGTTAGAAATTGTCAGAACTTTTAAAAAAGAAAGTTTAACTTTAAGGATAAAAAGAGACTTAAAAAACACAGACTTCTCATCTCTACTCTCCTCTTATTCCCTCCAATCTCTTCCCCTTCTGTTCCCTCCCCTCCTCTCCCCTTCTTTTAGTTTGCCTTCATATATTTTAAATTTATGATTTATTCACTTTACATCCCAATATCAGACACCCTCTCCTTTTGTACCCCCTCAAACAGATCATAACTCAGTTCCTTCCTATTCTTCTTCTTTGAGAAGGGGAAGCCTGCCCCACATATCTTTACCCCCATTTTAAATCACTGCAAGACTAGGCACATCCTCTCCTTTTCTTTTCATTTTGTAGCAGGTCTTGAGGAGGTAGCCATGTTTACTGTGATTTCATGATTACAGCAGACATACCATATTTACAAGACAACATTTTGAAACATATTCTCCATCTTCAGGCTCCCACAGATCTTCCAGCCCATTGTTTTCAATAACCCCTGATCTGTACTGGACGTGATATAGATGTCTTTCCTCAGGACTGACACTAAATTGTCTCATATTCTTGGTGTTTTGAGCAGTTTTGTTTTTTTGTTTTGTTTTGTTTTGTTTTGATTATTACATGTAGCCAAAAGAAGTTTCTCTAAATCTAAGAGTTTCAGTAATGTACAGATATATGGACAACTTTTGATCACTATAAAGTAAAAATTACTTCCTTATACAATATAGTCTATAAATGATAGAATTATTTCATATCTAGAAGGAGATATAAATGATAGAAGACTTTAAATACATAAATAGATAGATAGATAGATAGATAGATAGATAGATAGATAGATAGATAGATAGATAGATAGATAGATAGAGTGGGGGGATGTCTGTCTCTGTCTCTGTCTCTGTGTGTGTGTGTGTGTGTGTGTGTGTGTGTGTGTGTGTG